>NC_039360.1:98413127-98424504 GCF_003573695.1 Papaver somniferum
GGTAACAGTCTAGTTTTTCCTTGTATGAATAGTTAATCTATCAGAAGTTTGAGGGAATTACAGACTAGGTTTTTGGGTCATGTTTTGATATGAATCTTGTGATGGGTTTGATTGTAATGGAACTACTTAGGAATTAGGGTCTTTTTGTAAATATGGTGGGTTTGACTAGTATTTGTAAATCTGGTTAATGGAATTGCAATTACGGTTTCTTTTTGTGTTGATTTGAATATAGTGGGTTACATTTGGTATGCTGGAGATGTCTTTGTGATTTCTAATGGAAGGAATAATGGTATGTTAAACTGTGGTATGTTGAAATGTATTATATGATTTATGAATTTACTAAAGCATTATATGAGTTCTATCCAGAACTAGAATCCTGGTACAAGGTAAGGTACTAATCCTAATTCTAAATGCTTTTCATCTAAAGTGCAGAAACTGCTTCTCAAAACATACTACAATCTTGATTCACTAATGGTAACAATATCCTACACCCAAACACTATAACCGAGTCTAAGTTTATTAACAAAAGGTATAACAAGCAGTAGATCATCTGTCAAAGCCGTAATAACTTGACTCAAGATTGAGTCCGGTGAAACCTACATGATTCCACTGACCCACAAAACTACTTGGTGCTGGTGGAGGCATATACACATCTAATTCTAATCTAGAATGTATTCTGACCACTGAATTGTGTTGACTCAACGAGTTAATTACAAATGACTGATTAACAAACAAATATCAAGCAAAGAATTTAAAGAACCAATATTTTTGTAAAACTAAACCAAGCAAAATAATACCAACATCCTCAATATTTAAAAAAATAATTAATCAAAATAAACAATTTCTAAAAACAAAAACCATATTATTCAAAAGTTTCTTTGATTATCTGCTCAACTAAAATCATCGCATCTGGATCTCGTACTCGTGTTGCAGCATTAGCAGGTTGTACTGGAACTTCAAGTACCTTTTTCTCTAGAGGTGTCTCCCTGGGTATTTCTGGTGCGCCAGACACAGTTTCACCAACAGGCTCATTCGAAGGAATGGGAGCATGGAGACCATCCATTTCAACAGAAGCAGAAGCAGGAAAAGTAAGATTGTCAACGTGAGCTTGAACTTCAGCTAACAGGGGCATGCCAGGAACCTTACACACGCCATGAATAGTTATGGTGATCCTTATCTTTGTAGGTACAACCATTACTATCCTTGGAGTTGTTTTAATCCTCTTATTGGAACTCATTTTCTTCCTCTAATATATCAATCTATCTTTTATGCTGGTGTGGTATATATATATATATTGAAAAAACCCTAATTTTTTCTAGGTTAGGAGCATTATCTCCAATTAACTAATTTAGTTGTATTCCGCATATCACTCTCAAATAAACAAAATATAACAGTTTCCATATTGATAAATATATTCTCATATACGCGTACAACACCACTTTGATTTTAGTATATAGTATGATCTATCTAAATACGGAAAAATAACACGAAAAAATTGCGTAAACACAACCATGTTGATTGAGTACATATATGCTTTATCTTACATTAGATCATAATCATGTACTCTTCGCTAATGTGCATGCCTTGGCTAAACTCTTGCCAAATCTGTAGGTATCTGAAGTATCTCTCTCCATGATTCGCCATGCCTAATCTTCTCTGAACAAATTTCTATTTTTGGTGTAATTCCCTCGGAAATTTACACCTACTCAAATCCATGTGCAACAATTCCGTCCAGCCAACCGCTATAACCATGCCCAAATTCTCTTTTGGCTTTAGTATATTGGTCAACACCATAAATTACAACTATATATGATTGGAAATAGCAATATATTTTTTTTCTTTTAAAGATTAATATACTATGGTCATAACCCTAATTTCTTGTCTTCAAAAGATTAATATACTATGGTCATAACACTAATTTTTAAATTTGCAATGGACACATAAATAGAATGTTGATAAACTGGAATAAATCTCACACAAACACGTGAAAATATTTGTTTCTTGTTTGGATCATGGATTTTTAAATAAGGCATGCTGATTAAGGATGCGACCATTGGCCAAATGGTGTAACAGTTCGCACCCCTTCGTATTACGCTTCACATTAACCGAATAGATTTTGAAACACCAAAAGACGTGAAAATTCCAACAGGTGTGTTGTGTGGGGACACATATTGCATCCATTGGATGTCTATATAAGCATTCAACAAAAACGAAATCCTAAATACTTCTACATTAAAAAAAATATTTCACCAGTAATAGTAATGGAAATGTTGCCGGATTTAACTCCCGAGATACTACACCTCCTCCCAAGTACAGAAGGTATTTTGGCAAGCAAATGTGTATGCAAAGAGTGGAATTCTGTCCTTGCAGACAAAAGAATTGGACTCCTTTTTGGTTTCACTAAAAAAGTGACAGAAGAAAAAGTTACGCAACTCTTCTATAAAGAACAAATTGAGGAGGAAGATTACTACACGATGATGTGAGATTTCTATCAGATGTTATTTGGAAACAATGGTACATGGAATATTATCCGATCCTATGATGAAAACATGTCACACCCAATCGTTGGATCTTGTAATGGTCTGGTATGTTTTTATGTTTCACACCACGACATACAAGATCCTATCTATATTATGAATCCAACAACGGGTGAGCACCTCCATCTGCCACAAATATGCGATCCAACACCAACGCCACAAACTAGTTGGGATTCACGATTCGTCGTAGGGGGGTTCGTCTATTGTCAACATACCGGTGAATACAAAGTAGTTCGAATTCAAGTGGACGGTAAAGTGGACGTACACACTCTAGGCGACAACAGGGGATGGAGGAACATCAGATATTTTCCTTTTACTTTTTGGGATTCAGGTGTGTACGCACATGGTTGTATTTTTTGGATAAATCATTATTTTTATGACAATATTTAGATAGTATCTTTCAATTTGGACAATGAGACATTCCAATCACATTAGCCACCCTCGCATCATATTTATGAGAATGGTGGTTTCAGTACTCCAAAACTTGGAATGGTCTTGTCTGGAGTTCGCCTTTTATTTTACAACATTCACGATATTTATGATCTCCGGATTGATTTTTGGGCACCCATTTCGGATAATGATATTCATGCACGGGCACCCGGTGTAGAATGGAATTGGGAACTTAAGAGGAGCATTGTCTTGGAAGAGCCTTCGAATCTATGGTGGACGCCTTATAAGATTATAGCCTTGGGAAAGAACAACGACGTCCTATTGCAAAACAACTGTTGTTTAGCGCGTTATAATGAACTCACCAGAACTTTGACAGAAATTGCGGAGATAAGGTGGGCAAAGGTTAGAGTTATTCCTCACATGAGGAGCGCCGTCTCGTTGAGGAATTTTGGAGGACAATCGGAAACATGTACTGACGATGACCATGCCACAAACATATTCCGAGTGTAGTGTTTTTGTTTTTGTTTTTGTTTTGATTAGAGTAATGTAGTTTGGTGTTCAATATATATATACTATATATGTTTAAAAGTACTATTTCTCATCTTTGATTTTTTTTTTTCGTATCTTGTTTGGACTAAAAGTTGTTTTTGAAATCTGAAGAATCAGAGTTGGTCTTATTTTGGGTAATAATGGTTGGTATTTTATTTAATGGAGTTAATGCTTTTTAACATATTCCCGACTAATTTAGAGGGGGATTTTCTTTTATGGTGGTCAATTTGGTATATAGGGAGGCATTTCTGTTGTATTTATGGTTATAAATTTTGCGAATTTATAGGGAGACTTTTATGTGTTCATTATTGTAGAAAATCTGATATCAAAGACTTGATGAAAGGAACACAGAACTAAAACTCAAACAAACTTCTCTTGATTGATGTATTTCGACTCATGGATTGATGTATTTCGACTCATGGCTCAACAGCCTATTTATATGAGTAACAAACTTGACTCTCAAGAAAAATAACTTTCCAAACATAATCAAACTCTAACAAAGAAACTTCTAGACAATTCTCACGTAAATGAACTCTTAAAACCAGTAATACTTGCAACCCAAATAAACTTTTATAAACCGTACCATGTCAACAAGAGTTGTTGATCCATTCACTTCATGTCAATTGTACCCGTTGACTAAGCCATATTGGTTTATTCTTCATGTCAACTGTACCAGTTGACTCAACCATATTGGTTTATTCTTCATAGTATCTTGGTTTATTCTTCAACAATTATAATAACATCCGAGAGGGAAAAAGAAAAATGTAAAAAGAAGTGAGAATTTGAGATGCAAATGGTATAAGTTATTGATAGACAAATCAATGATGATATTCTTGAAAATGTACATGAATGAAAAAGATTTTGTGACTAATCGGGATTCTTTTTGTAGACGAATTATTAATTTGAAACTGGTGTTTGACACCAAAACACAAAACCAGAACATAAATGGGAAAAAAGAGAGATACATAAATTATGGTACCATTAGCCCATATTTGTAGTGATAAATTCACGTTTTGTATTTTATGGATAGTTCCTGTTTTACATTATCAACCAATGCCGTTGTAAATATTAAGATGTTGTCGTGACGGGTATTCTAATTCCAGGAGGTCAGCATTAGTGAATTGGTGTCTTTTCATACCTACTTCATGACGTAATGGTTATCCTTTAGATTTTGTTTCCTTTTAAATAAAAATTCAGTTATAGGTTTAAGCTATAACCATTTATAAGATAAAACGGGCAAATATGCTTTACTTGCCAGCTCATTAAGGACGCGACCTTTCAAAGATAAAACATGCAAATATGCGTTACTTGTCTGCTCATTAAAGACGCGACCTTTCAAATAATGCCTGCTCATCAAGGACGCAACCATTCGCCAACAGGTGTATTGGATGTCTATATAAGCATTACTCGTATTTGCTTGTAGCATTCTACATTATTAAGAAAATCTTAAATGCTTTAAAAAAATTGACAATATTTCATCAGTATAATAGTGATGTATATGTTGCCGGAATTAACTACCGAGATACTACAACACCTCCAAACTGCAGAAAGCATTTTAGCAAGCAAATGTGTTTCCAAAGAGTGGAATACTATCCTCGGGGACAAAAGAATTGGACTCCTTTTTGGTGTCACACCAAGAATAGGGAAAGAAGTTACTCAACTCTTTTATAGAGAGGAAGATTTCAGCCCGATCGTAACATCCAACAATCACGACGCCCCGAATGATGGAACCTATGAAGATTTGACTAAGTTGCACCCAATAGTTGGATCTTGCAATGGTCTGGTCTGTTTTTATGTTTTCACACCACGCCATACAAGATCCTGTATATGTTAATCCAGAAACTGGTGAGCACCTACATCTGCCACAACTATGCATCCCAATTATTGCACGAGATCAAGTACTTCCTTGGTATCATGTAATTGGGGGTTTCAGATACTGTCAACGTACCGATGAGTACAAGGTAGTTCGAATTCACATGGATGGTAAAGTTCAAATACACACTCTAGGAGACAAGAAAGGATGGAGAAACATAGCATGAGAGATTCCTTATATTTTTCGGAGTTCAGGTGTGTACGCACATGGTTGTATTTTTTGGAAGGATTGTTGTCAGTGGGATAGTGGCATAGTTTCTTTCAAATTGGACACTAAGACATTTCATCAACATTCGCGACCCCCGCATCATATTCCTAGGAGTGAATTCCCATCAGTTGGGATGGTTATGTTCGGAGTTTGACTTTTATTTTACTACATCCATGAGGCCTGCTGTGATGAGGGGATTAATCAGCCCCGGATAGATTTCTGGGCACCCATTTCCAAAAAAAATATTCATACATGGGCACCTGGTGGGGAATGGAATTGGAATCATAAGATAAGCATTTTCTTGGAAAAGGATGAGGATGAAGGGTGGCCGGCCTATTACCCGATAGCTTTTGGAAAAAACAAGGACCTCCTATTGTGGCAGAATGGGCGTTTATTGCGTTACAATGTACTCACCAGAACTTGGACGGAAATTTGGGGGACACAACTGTGGGAAACAAGCAAGGTTGCAATTATTCCTCATATGAGGAGCGCTGTCTCGTTGAAGAATTTTGGTGGACAATCGGAAACATGTACTCATGATGTCCATGCCACTAACACATTCCTTGGGTTATCTATGTAGCTTTTTTTTTCTTGTAGTTGTGTTGTTTTTTTGTTTTTTTGTATTTGGATTTGTATTTGGATTTTTTTCCTATGTACAATTTATTCCTTGGGTATGTAGCTTATTTTTCTCTTTTAGTTGTGTTTTTTTTTTGGTGTTTGGATTATTTGGGTAGTTCGAATTCACATGGATGATAAAGTCCAAATACACACTTTAGGAGACAAGAGGGGATGGAGGAACATAGCATGGGGGATTCCTTATAATTTTCGGAGTTCAGGTGTGTACGCACACGGTTGTATTTTTTGTATAGATTGTTGTCAACAAGATATTGGCACAATATCTTTCAATTTGGGCACCGAGACGTTCCGTCAACATTTGCCACCCCCGCATCATATTCCTGGGAGTGAATTTTGGATAAATACTTACCCATCACTTGGGATGGTCATGTTCGGAGTTCGCATTTTATTTTACTACATCCATGAGGGAATTGATCGGCCCCGGATAGATTTTTGGGCTCCCATTTCCAAAGAAAATATTCATACATGGGCACCTGGCGGGGAATGGAATTGGAATTATGAGATAATCATTTTCTTTAAAGAGGATGAATGACCGACTCATAACCCGATAGCCTTTATAAATAACAAGGAACTCTTATTTTGGCAGAATACGTGTTTATTGCGTTAAAATACACTCACCAGAACTTGGACGGAAATCTGGGGGCACTATCGTGGGAAACAAGGGTTGGAATTATTCCTCACATGAGGAGCGATGTCTCGTTGAAGAATTTTGGTGGACAATCGGAAACGTGTACTCATGATGTCTATGCCACTAACACATTCATAGGCTTATCTATGTAGCTTTTTTCTTTTTCTTTTTTTTGGTATTTGGTATTTGGATTTTTTTCTATGCTGAAATGTACAATTTATTCCTTGGGTTATTTATGTTGCTTTCTTTTTCTTGTATTTTTTGTTTTTGTTTTGGTGTTTGGATTTTTTTCTATGTTGAAATGTTCAATTTCGTGCATCAACATGAAAGTGTTTCCGCTAAATGTTGGGTCATTGTTTAACTAGCCAACATTTGGTTTTTTCCTTTTTTTGCCTTACACATATGGTCCAGCCGGCCGGGCCACCCCAACCGACCTAGGTAATTAAATTAAAAAGGAAATTAGATAAATATGAAAATATTCATTCCATATATCTCATGAGATCATAATTTATTTTAGTTTGTTATGTTCGTTATGTATATTAGATTAAAAAGGAAATTAGATAAACATGAAAATATTCATTCCATATCTCCTTATATTGATAGAATATTCGATGTAAATACCAAAGAATAGGTGATTTAAGATTATGATGGAAAACCTAAGAAATTAGGGTTTTCCTTAGAAATATATATAAATTACACCAAGCATAGAAAAAATTAACATAGAGTATTAAGAGGAAAAAATGAGTTCTGCTAAGAGGGACTGTAGAGATGAAACTGAAGAGAGGATCCAAAAATGTCCTCGACTGATGGCTGGTCCTCGTAAATTGAGGATTATCATTACTGTGGACGAAATAACACTGTTCCTGGTGTTCCTCTCGACGCTGTAATTAGTTCTGTTGTCAATAGTGTTGACAATGATGATGTTCCTATTTATGCTGATGTTATTCCTGGTGTTCCTATGGACGCTGTAATCAGTAGCGTTGAGGATGCTGATGTTCCTGCTTACGCTGATGTTCCTACTGTAAATGATGATGCTCCTGCTTCTATTATTGAAATTATTGACGAAGATCGTCCCGATGTTCCGGATATGGAAGATAATCCAAAACTTAACAAGCATGATCTTAACAAGCATGTGGAGCCTGATGAAGAAGAAAATGAAAAATCTGAGGATGACAAGGCGCCCAAGCCTGCTGGTTGGAGTGATCAGGTTCACCTCAGCATTGCAAGAAGAATTGTTTGAAGATGGGGGATGGTTCATTTGATATGTTTTTTTTTGATGATATGGTTTGATTTATCGATTTCATTTTGTGGACGCTTTGAAAGTTGTTTTCGTTTCTTGTTTCGTTTGCTAATTTTGTCATTTAGAAGAAGGTGATGTTTATGAATTATTTTATTATTTAGTTATTGGAATCATGAAATAAATCAGACAATCATTTACAAGTTCATAGAGTTTACAGAATGCAATATACACTTGTTTACAGAATTCGAACAGTGTTATTTCGTCCACAGTAATGATTTCAGCCCGATCGTAACAGCCAACAATCACGACGCCCCGAATGATGGAACCCATGAAGATTTGACTAAGTTGCACCCAATAGTTGGATCTTGCAATGATCTGGTCTGTTTTTATGTTTCACACCACGGCATACAAGATCATGTATATGTTATGAATCCAGAAACTGGTGAGCACCTACATCTGCCACAACTATGCATCCCAATTATTGCACGAGATCAAGTACTTTCTTGGTATCCTGTAATTGGGGGTTTCGGATACTGTCAATGTACCGATGAGTACAAGGTAGTTCGAATTCACATGGATGGTAAAGTTCAGATACACACTCTAGGAGACAAGAAAGTATGGAGGAACATAGCATGGGAGATTCCTTATATTTTTCGGAGTTCAGGTGTGTACGCACATGGTTGTATTTTTTGGAAGGATTGTTGTCAGTGGGATAGTGGCATAGTTTATTTCAATTTGGACACTGAGACATTTCATCAACATTCGCGACCCCCGCATCATATTCCTAGGAGTGAATTCCCATCAGTTGGTATGGTTATGTTCGGAGTTCGCCTTTTATTTTACTACATCCATGAGGCCTGCTGTGATGATGGGATTAATCAGCCCCGGATAGATTTCTGGGCACCCATTTCCAAAAAAAATATTCATACATGGGCACCTGGCGGGGAATGGAATTGGAATCATAAGATAAGCATTTTCTTGGAAAAGGATGAGGATGAAGGGTGGCCGGCCTATTACCCGATAGCTTTTGGAAAAAACAAGGACCTCCTATTGTGGCAGAATGGGCGTTTATTGCGTTACAATGCACTCACCAGAACTTGGATGGAAATTTGGGGGACACAACTGTGGGGAACAAGCAAGGTTGCAATTATTCCTCATATGAGGAGCGTTGTCTCGTTGAAGAATTTTGGTGGACAATCGGAAACATGTACTCATGATGTCCATGCCACTAACACATTCCTTGGGTTATCTATGTAGCTTTTTTTTTCTTGTAGTTGTGTTGTTTTTTGTATTTGGATTTGGATTTTTTTCCTATGTACAATTTATTCCTTGGGTATGTAGCTTTTTTTTCTCTTGTAGTTGTGTTTGGATTATTTTCTATGTTGAAATGTACAATTTAGTTTGGGTCATTGTTCAACTAGACAACTTTTGGTTTTTTTTCCTTTTTTTGCGTTACACCTACGGTCCAGCCGTCCGGGCCACCCCAAGCCACCTAGGTAATTAGTCGAAAAGTAGAAAAATTATTTGGGTATTTCCTAAGAGATCATGATTTATTTTAGTTTGTTATGTTCGGAATGTATATATTAGATTAAAAAGGAAATTAAATAAACATGAAAATATTCATTCCATATCTCATTATACTGCTACAATATCTCATTTTTTAGTAATATGGAAATTGAAATATTCGGTGTAAATACCAAAGAATCGTGATTTAAGATAATGATGGAAAACCTAAAAAATTAGAGTTTTCAAATTACACCAAGCATAGAAAAAACTAACATAGAGTATTACGAGGGATTATTGATATGAAATTGACGAGAGGATCCAAAAACGTCCTAGACTGACGCGACCATTCGCCAATAGGTATATTGGATGTATATATATATATATATATATATATATATATATATATATATATATATATATATATATATATATATATATATATATATATATATATATATATATATAAGCTTTATACTCGTATTTGCTTGTAGCATTCACAATAAGAAAATCCTAAAAGCTTGTAATTTTTGTTTTTTTTTATAATCTTTCATCAGTATAATAGTGATGGATATGTTGCCGGAATTAACTACCGAGATACTTCAGCGCCTCCAAACTACAGAAATCGGTTTAGCAGGCAAATGTGTGTGAAAAGAATGGAATACTATCCTTGGGGACAAAATAATTGGATTCCTTTTTGGTGTCACACCAAGAATGGGGAAAGATAAAGTTACCCAACTCTTTTATAGAGAGGAAGATTTCATCCCGATCGTAACAGCCAACAATCATGATGCCCCGAATGATGGAACCCATGATGATTGGACTATGTTGCACCCAATAGTTGGATCTTGCAATGGTCTGGTTTGTTTTTATGTTTCACACCACGGCATACAAGATCCTGTATATATTATGAATCCAGAAATTGGTGACCACCTCCATCTGCCACAACTATGAATCCCAATTGTAATGGATCAAGTACTTTCGTGGTATCCACGATACAACGTAATTGGGGGTTTTAGATACTGTCAACGTACCAATGAGTACAAGGTAGTTCGAATTCACATGGATGGTAAATTCCAAATACACACTTTAGGAGACAAGAGGGGATGGAGGAACATAACATGAGAGATTCCTTATGCTTTTCGGAGTTCAGGTGTGTACGCACACGGTTGTATTTTTTGGATAGATTGTTGTAAGCAAGTTATTGGCATAATATCTTTCAATTTGGAAACCGAGACGATCCATCAACATTTTCCACCCCTGCATCATATTCCTGGGAGTGAATTTTGGATAAATACTTACCCATCACTTGGGATGGTCATGTTCGGAGTTCTCATTTTATTTTACTACGTCCATGAGGGAATTGATCGGCCCCGGATAGATTTTTGGGCTCTCATTTCCAAAGAAAATATTCATACATGAGCACCTGGTAAGGAATGGAATTGGAATTATGAGATAAGCATTTTCTTTAAAGAGGATGAATGGTCGACTCATAAACCGATAACCTTTATAAATAACAAGGAACTCTTATTTTGGCAGAATAGGTGTTTATTGCGTTACAATACACTCACCAGAACTTGGACGGAAATTTGGGGGGCACTACTGTGGGAAACAAGGGTTGCAATTATTCCTCAAATGAGGAGCGTTGTCTTGTTGAAGAATTTTGGTGGACAATCGGAAACGTGTACTCATGATGTCCATGCCACTAACAAATTCCTAGGCTTATCTATGTAGCTTTTTTTCTTACAGTTGTGTTTTTTTTTTTCGTATTTGGATTTTTTTCTATGCTGAAATGTACAATTTATTCCTTGGGT
>NC_039360.1:98424637-98426479 GCF_003573695.1 Papaver somniferum
TTTTTTTTTCTTGTATTTTTTTGTTTTTGTTTTGGTATTTGGATTTTTTTCTATGTTGAAATGTTCAATTTCGTGCATCAACATGAAAGTGTAGCCGCTAAATGTTGGGTCATTGTTTAACTAGCCAACATTTGGTTTTTTCCTTTTTTTGCGTTACACCTATGGTCCAGCCGGCCGGGCCACCCCAACCGACCTAGGTAATTAAATTAAAAAGGAAATTAGATAAATATGAAAATATTCATTCCATATATCTCATGAGATCATAATTTATTTTAGTTTGTTATGTTCGTTATGTATATTAGATTAAAAAGGAAATTAGATAAACATGAAAATATTCATTCCATATCTCCTTATATTGATAGAATATTCGATGTAAATACCAAAGAATAGGTGATTTAAGATAATGATGGAAAACCTAAGAATTAGGGTTTTCCTTAGAAATATATATAAATTACACCAAGCATAGAAAAAATTAACATAAAGTATTAAGAGGAAAAAATGAGTTCTGCTAAGAGGGACTGTAGAGATGAAACTGAAGAGAGGATCCAAAAATGTCCTCGACTGATGGCCGGTCCTCGTAAATTGAGGATTATCATTACTGCGGATGGAATAACTACTGTTCCTGGTATTCCTCTCGACGCTGTAATTAGTTCTGTTGTCAGTAGTGTTGACAATGATGATCCTATTTATGCTGATGTTATTCCTGGTGTTCCTCTGGACGCTGTAATCAGTAGCGTTGAGGATGCTGATGTTCCTTCTTATGTTGATGTTCCTACTGTAAATGATGATACTCCTGCTTCTATTATTGAAATTATTGATGAAGAACGTCTCGATGTTCCGGATATGGCAGATAATCCAAAAGTTAACAAGCATGATCTTAACAAGCATGTGGAGCCTGATGAAGCAGAAAATGACAAATCTGAGGATGACAAGGCGCCCAAGCCTACTGGTTGGAGTGATCAGGTTCACCTAAGCATTGCAAGAAGAATTGTTTGAAGATGGGGGATGGTTCATTTGATATGTTTTTTTTTGATGATATGGTTTGATTTATCGATTTCATTTTGTGGACGCTTTGAAAGTTGTTTTCGTTTCTTGTTTAGTTTGCTAATTTTGTCATTTAGAAGAAGGTGATGTTTATTAATTTTTTTTATTATTTAGGTATTGGAATCATGAAATAAATCAGATAATTATTTACAAGTTCATAGAGTTTACAGAATGCAATATACTCTTGCAAATTTATTTATTTATTTATGAGGTGTGCATTCTTTTGGAAAAATAAATATAATTAGCTGAAAGAACGGAGCAAATGTAGAAAAATACATTCTTTTGAGGATTATCATTACTGCGGACGGAATAACTACTGTTCCTGGTATTCCTCTCGACGCTGTAATTAGTTCTGTTGTCAGTAGTGTTGACAATGATGATCCTATTTATGCTGATGTTATTCCTGGTGTTCCTCTGGACGCTGTAATCAGTAGCGTTGAGGATGCTGATGTTCCTTCTTATGTTGATGTTCCTACTGTAAATGATGATACTCCTGCTTCTATTATTGAAATTATTGATGAAGAACGTCTCGATGTTCCGGATATGGCAGATAATCCAAAAGTTAACAAGCATGATCTTAACAAGCATGTGGAGCCTGATGAAGCAGAAAATGACAAATCTGAGGATGACAAGGCGCCCAAGCCTACTGGTTGGAGTGATCAGGTTCACCTAAGCATTGCAAGAAGAATTGTTTGAAGATGGGGGATGGTTCATTTGATATGTTTTTTTTTGATGATATGGTTTGATTTATCGATTTCATTTTGTGGACGCTTTGAAAGTTGTTTTCGTTTCTTGTTT
>NC_039360.1:101191685-101192041 GCF_003573695.1 Papaver somniferum
AAATAATTAATTAGCAAATATTGTATTTATGTGAATAAATCACATTTTAACTTAGGCAGGAATTTAAAGTTATCACAAACATTTTAATATGGTAATCAAATATGTTTGGATGAATAACCATATTGCGTAGACAAGGAAACATCACCAACTTGACCAAAAATAGCTTTTAGTCACGTAATTGGGCCCAAGTCCGTGAACCGTTACAAACAGTCCATGGATTGTTTCCTACTAACGAACTGTAACAGTTACAGCAACACTTATAACTGTTACTTTAATAAATCACTCATAACTTCATCGTTATAACTCGGAATTGAGTGATTCTTGGCTCGTTGAATTCGTAAGATCATTCACTATAA
>NC_039360.1:101192051-101220719 GCF_003573695.1 Papaver somniferum
GGGCTTCTTGGTGAGGATGCACTTTCAACACAATTAGGTTGTGTTGAGGTGAACAAAATCTTGCTCACCACAGGTATTCGAAACAAAATCATGCACGGACTCTAGGAATTTAACAACTTCCTTGAAACCTTCAATAACTGTTCCATACCTTTTTAAGATGTTATCCCTTGTCGAACTCTTTTCTGGGAGATCCTTCTTAATAGTACTCGTTACTTTATTGATCTTCTTTGGTACCCATTTCTGAGTAACTTTTGGAGCAACGTATTTCTTTTTCTCCCCAATATAATTATGAAATTTCTTGGAGGGGATACTAGAAGAACTGATATTATGAGACAAAGTTTTTCTCCAGTTTGGAACATCAGATCTTATCATCTTAACAGAATCAAATCTGGTTTTGTATCGTTTAAGATATTTGCAATTCCTTTGCAAGTGACCTAGTTTTCCACAATAAAAACGATGTTTAGTAGAATGTAAAAAGTTATGTTTAGTGTTACCTAAATGTGTATGTGCTTGCTTTGGAGCTTGACAGAATTTCTTCTTTTCATCATCGGCAGTTGGTAGAGATACTTCACTTTTGTCAACCGTTGAAGGTTTTGGTTTAGAAGAATCTTAAACTTTGACAAATTTTACCTCTTTGCAAATACTAGGAGCGTCTATTCCTTCATAGCCCAATCCTCGTGTATCACGATGAATTCTACATGCTCCCATTATCGAGGTTAATTTATCCGAGCTGCTATTTTTAGACAAACTCTCTTTTAAGCTCGAGTTTTCTTCTTCCAACCTTTTGACCTTTTCAAGTGCAATAACTAGATCATTCTTGGATGATTCACATTGAACTTTGAGATCTTCTCATTCCGAATCAAATAACAAGTTCATCTCAATGTTCTCCAAGTTATCTAGCTTTGCTTGAAGAGTAATTTCCCGATCTCGACCTTCGGCAATTTTTTCTTTAATCTTTCGTATTTCGTTGAGATAATCTCTTGCACCACTAGAATCAAGTTGGTATTTCAAGTCTTTATTCCAACTACGAAGTCTGTCATATTTAACTCTCTGACTTAAAATGGTGCTTTCAGCTTCCGAGAGTTTATTCCTTAAGAAGATTATTAGCGACTGGATCCACATGGAACACTTCTTCGTAAAAATCAGAATTAGCCAAAAGAATTTTTCCAGAAGCTAATGCGACCTCGCATGCGAGCTCTTGGGGATTATAATATTCAGGACCATCATCAAGAGAAGGCAAAGCTGTTGTATATGCCGATTGTCTACGGCTCCATCTAGGACATACTGAATACAAGTGCCCGTAACCACGACAGTTATAGCATTGTAAAACATCATCAGGAGATGTTGTAACTTTAGAAAAACTCTTTTTCCTATCTCTCAAGAATTTTCTATATTGTCGTGGAGTAACATCCTTAGTATCTGGAGAACCACATTTATCCTTAGAGGATTCAGAATTATTTGCAGCTTTAAGAGAAATCACCTCTTTTCTAGATATGCGTTCATTATCAAAGATCTTTAACTTTTCAACAAGAGTATTTTTGGAGAGTGTAGAAAGATCGTTTGCTTATTCAATGGCATGTTTCTTAGACTCGTATCTTGATGGTAGATACCTGAGGATTTTGCACACAATATCTTTCTCTGAAATAGTTCTTCCTAACGCAAATGAGGAGTTAACTATTTGAGAAAGTCTTTTGTTAAACTCATAAAAGGTTTCATCATCAGACATGCGAAGGTTTTCCCAGTCATAAGCTAGATTTTGAAGCCTTGCTTCTTTCTCTGCGACATTCCCTTCGAATACGATTTCTAAGATATACCAAGCATCTTTAGATTTATTAGACGTAGTCACGTGGTGCTGAAGATCTGGGGTAATGACATGTATGATGACATTCAAACCGTCGGAATTTTTCTTTGCAGCAAGTATCTCGACAGGACTGTATTCACCAATGTTCTTTGGAACTTTTACATCTCCAACTGCCACAACGGGAGCATCATAGCCATTAACTACATATACACATGATTGAAAATCACGTGCTTGAAGAAAATCCTGCATAGAAATTTTCCACCATAAGTAGTTCGTGCCATCGAAGGATGGTGGTACGTTTATAGAGATAGCACCTCTGTCCATAGAATCAGATTGCTACAAACACAGACTTATGAGGTCTTGGCGTATTTGCCTCCTCTGATACCAATTGAAAAGCGGGGGTCTAACAACCACACCCAATAATTCGTTTGGAAATCTGTATGGACTAACTCCAATATACTTTCAAGAGAATCAACTAGACAGTCAAACTCAATCTTAAGAAAAGTACATCAAAGAGTTATATCTCAATTTCTCAATTCAATCCGCAATCAAACAAATAAGAATTTGCGAGCCCAATTGAATATAATAAATAACTTGGACGGTATCAAAAACCAATATCCAAGTGTCAATCAATTTAATCAACAACCAAGGGTTGGATTCCCAATTGATTGAACTTACGCACAACCTGTGATATTTCAATTATAAAGATAGACAATATAATGCGGAAAAGAAATAACACAGACACCAGAAATTTTGTTAACGAGGAAACCGCAAATGCAGAAAAATCCCGGGACCTAGTCCAGAATAAACACACACTAATTAAAAGATGTTACACCAAATTCCTACTACCTATTCAGACTAGATGTAAAAACTGCTTCAACAAAAATAGAACTCCTAGCACAAAACCGATTGTCTTTAGGAATTCTTCTCGTTAATCTTCTAGCAGAACCCAAGGCTCTCTTTAGAAGATACAACAACACGATTGATACGATTCGATATTTTGTTTGCACAAAACACATGTTTGATTTCCCTTTAGATGTGAATCAAGGTTTTGGAAATCTTGTGTTTATTCTGATAAAAACAATTACTAGGTAAAAGTAATATCAAAACAAACTTGTAAATTAGGGTTATTATACTCTTCAAAAATAGGAAGAGAAACCTAATAACTCTACAACAAGAACAACTAGAATAAATCTAGAGATATCTTGTTTAAAACTTCTCAAGGATTTTTACGAGATGCCTCAATAGAAGTTTTTCTTTTTAGTTTCCGATTTCGACTAACAAGTGTTGGTATACGATCGGAAACTGAAATTTATCAAAACCTAGGGTTTATCAACAACTCTTGAATGGTTTTATATCAGAAGAGAAAACCTTAGAATAAACAAGAGGTGAAAAACCTAGATTACAAGTTGTACAATCAATCACGAAGATTTAATCCTACTTGGATTTGTGATCCCCAATACAAATACTTTTATCTCAGTCTTGTTCACAAAGAACAGAAGACATGGAAACAACCTGCAAAGCTTACGCCAATTTTCCAAAGGGGATGAAAACCGTGTAAACTCACGAACCCTTTATTTATAATGAAACATAGCTTGAAAACTAAGAAAAACTATTTTCCTTTTTCAATAGTCTCCTAAATTTGGGAGTCTTTCCTAAGTTACAACTCTTGCCAAAATAATTAATTAGCAAATATTGTATTTATGTGAATAAATCACATTTTAACTTAGGCAGGAATTTAAAGTTATCACAAACATTTTAATATGGTAATCAAATATGTTTGGATGAATAACCATATTGCGTAGACAAGGAAACATCACCAACTTGACCAAAAATAGCTTTTAGTCACGTAATTGGGCCCAAGTCCGTGAACCGTTACAAACAGTCCATGGATTGTTTCCTACTAACGAACTGTAACAGTTACAGCAACACTTATAACTGTTACTTTAATAAATCACTCATAACTTCATCGTTATAACTCGGAATTGAGTGATTCTTGGCTCGTTGAATTCGTAAGATCATTCACTATAACATGAGAACCTTTCCAAGGATAAAGGTTATTTTCACAAAAGACATGGCTTAAATAACCTCAAGTATATATATACATAAATGTATATTAACCGTCATAGGAATTGTTCCATAGAGTGAGCATTTGTTTCGATAGATTAGAAAGGTAGAATTTAACAAGAATCCAAATGAAATCAATCACCAAATATCTTTGTTGATGAAGTCCTTGTTGATGTCTTCTTGTAATCTCCAGTCTTCATCCTTCAAGAATAGCTCTTCTTAGACCTAATCTAGTCCGAAACTATCTTTAGTATACTAAATCAAGAATGTGTTTTCGCAACTAAATTTGACAACTAGCTTGACATACCAACACTAGTGGGTTCAACCAAGCAATGCTCTAACATAGTGGTCAAGCCGAAATCTCAGACCGAGAGATTAAATCCATTCTTGAGAAAACCGTAAACATTACACGGAAAGAGTGGAGTTATAGGCTTAATGATGCACTTTGGGCATATAGAACGACGTACAAAACACCGATTGCTATGTATCCATATCGGTTGGTTTATGGAAAAGTTTGTCATCTTCCGGTTGAACTTGAACATAAGGCATATTGGGCGATAAAGATGTTTAACATGGATTATGACAATGCGGAGAAACAAAGGAAGTTACAACTTAATGGCTATAGGAGATACGTAATGATGCTTACGAGAGTTCTCGTATATACAAGGAGAAGACGAAGCTTTTTCATGACAAGATGATTTCTCGACAGAATTTTATTGTGGGGCAAAAAGTTATTCTATTTTATTCTCGTCTTAAACTATTTCCTGGTAAGCTAAGGTCCAGATGGATTGGACCATATGTTGTTACTAATGTTTATTCTCATGGCGCAGTTGAAATTTCTAGTCTTAGAGATGGAACAAATTTAAGGTGAACGGTCATACATTGAAGCCATATTATTAAAACATTGCTTATGTGGATATGGATGTGCAAGAATTTCGTGATTATCTCCCTCTGGAGGAGTAATTGAAGGAATGTCAAGTCGAGCTGAGGACATTAAACTAAGCGCTGCATGGGAGGGAACCCATCGGTTTTGTATCTCTATCCCTTTTGTTTTTAATTTTCTTAGTTTTGCATATCATATCTTGCATTCCCATCTTAGATTTTACAAAGTCCTATATCTATAATGAAAGTTTTGATAAATTCTCGTCAGAAAATTATGACTGCGCAGTTGTCACGAAAATAGCTCTCGAGACTTCATACGAAGTCCGATTTGAGTGGTTGACCC
This sequence comes from Papaver somniferum, assembly GCF_003573695.1. Taxonomy (NCBI): domain Eukaryota; kingdom Viridiplantae; phylum Streptophyta; class Magnoliopsida; order Ranunculales; family Papaveraceae; genus Papaver; species Papaver somniferum. The sequence continues at coordinate 101,197,145 of NC_039360.1, forward strand.
CAAATTTTAAATAGGATAGACTCAACGTTCTTTTCCAAAAAGAAAATCTAAATTCGGAGTCTGTTAAGTTGGAGCGATAGGCCTGGACATTTGAGTTTTGGTATTTTTTCCAGAACTTTTTCAGATTGCATGTCAGTCAGTCCGGAGGCCATAAAAGTCAAACCGTTTACCGAAACACTGTACCCTTTTGACACCATATAGAAAAGACGTAGGAGAACAACTTTAGTTTAGGATGATTTTCCTAGTTCCCTACCCATTGGTACCGGTTTTGAGTTTTTCAGGGATGTTATGTCAGAAATCTGAATTTTCGGTTTTGAACATTGAGGACAATGTTGAGTTTAAGTGTGGGGGAGCATTTAGTATTACGCTTTATGCATATACACATAAAAAAAATCATACTCTTTGATTTATTTCATTCTTGAGACTCCATCTTTTGGATTTAATTATGAGCTATTTAGGATGACACTCTAAACCTTTTTAGGTTGAAACAACTCTTACAACTATAGATTGAGTTCCACTTTATCGCTCTAAAATACTTAAATATATACGTTCATAATTGATTGTAAAACTCAGTTGCTAGAAATAGCATGGTAGTCGTTTGAACGATTCACCCTCGCAATTAATCATGACTGAATCACTTTCTTTTTATTTTTGCAGTTATATGTTTCTCTAAAGTGATTTGCTTGGATCCTGATACTGCCGTGGATGTTGTAGCAAGGTAATCATTTGTTGAGTATATAAAATCCCCATAGACAATTGCCTTACACTCATAAATAGTGAGCCGAAAAAAAGAGAGAGAGAGAAAAATAGAAAAATAAATAAATAATAAGGCTCCTCTTCATTTATCGACACTAATAAATGATAGGTCCGGAATTGCGGACTAATCATGTAGTCGATGAAAAAAAAAACCTATCATCATTATATAACAAGTCAAAAAGACTATTGATGAGGTTCTCGACACTTGGCGAAAAGTATGTGTGAAACGTTATCCCTGTCTCCGTCGCCTAAACAAGCGTGGAATGCAGGATCCAAGGCAACTATCACATACTCGCTGAAAAGAAACATGCGCTTAGAGTATCTAATCATGTGGTCGAGTTAAATGGGTGCTTCTATCAACTATTGTATTATAAATAATGATCCTTTGACGACATTCATACAAGTATTGTGGGTAACATCTTCCATTTTAGTCAACATTTGCACACTTCACTTTTTTATTTCCATTTTCTTATCTATCCATGTGATTTTAGCATGCAAGTGTTGTGAAAAATGTTGCAACAAGTACGATGACTATCTTAGTATAGTTTTGCAATCAGGTTGAATGTCACACGTAAGTAATTGCTTATGTGTTATGATTGGAATGTATGTGGGATGTTTGCAGCTAAAGAACGTACGTAGGATGATTATCTTATTAGCTACTATTTTTTGTCTATCATTAGTTGTTCTTCCAAGGCGATAAATTGGAATAGTTTTTGTGGTTATACCTCTTGTAAACCCTCACGAGACTATAACTCTTCTACTAGGGACGCCTAGGGGTTTAAAGGCTTGTTATACATGCTAAGTGTAACCATTTTCTCAACGACATGGAGTTGTTGTATTTAGGATTATTTTTATTTAGTTTGCTCGAGGAATATCAAAAGCTAAGTGTGGGGGAATTTGATAAGTGCATAATTCATATGATTTTAGCTATAATTCTTGCATATTTTCGTATTATTAGTCTTGTTTTCTCTTATTTGCCTCTATTAGGTGTCATACAAAAAGTATCTACAAAGTGCTGAAAAGAGCTAGGAAAATAAGTATTCTAAGTATCCAAGTGCCCAAGTCCAAGAGAAGTTGAAGAAGTGCGACGAAAAGAAGAAAAACGCTCAAAATCAAGAGAAGGGACAAAGACCGATCTTAACTCATTCAAATTAAGGATTTCTCATCACCATCCTGAAGAGAATTGAAAGATGAAAAGAATGAGGTCATTCCGAGTTCGGATGAAGAAGTTGTGGCCAAAACAAGCTTTTTATCCAATACTGAAGACAAGCAAGTATGCAAACGGATACGCATACTTAGTTCCGAAAATTTCTTCTGGAATTTGAGGTACGCATACTTAACAAGTACGCAAACGGGTATGCATACTTGTGAAGGACTAAGGTCACGTTTGGAGTCGTTATTTCGTATTTTCGGGTCGGGTTCTTGAACCGAACTAAATACGTGAAGGCCAAGCAACGTAAACCTATAAAAGGAGGTATTAGGTCATGAATGAATCATCATCAAGGGATCACGAAATTTTAAAGTCTTGGAGAGGAGAAATATCACACGGATCGAAAGGTAGGGTTTCAGAGAGGTTCTTCAATCGTAACGATATCTCTAAACTTTTCTTATATGTACAACATGGATGTTTCTACATCCATTAGTAGCTAAACAGCTATTGATTGAGGATGAATTCTAAGTTGTAAACAAGATTTGAGTTATTATCTTAATTTACTTTGAAGTTCTTCATATGATTATCGTTTGTTTATACTATAATGAATAGGTATGATTGATTGATTGATTGTTTAGGTGGCCAACTAAATGGATTTTTTGATTCTATCTATTGCTAGTATTGAGTTAGGAGATAAGTAATCGCCGAATAACTTATACACAAGTAGAGAACGCAAAACCTTGCAGAGGGATTCTGTGAAGCGATTGTGTGTATAAACAACACTAAAAAGTGGACCTTGATCTAAGAGTCTAACTAGTAGGATCAACCTATAAATTCACAAAAGATAAAGCATTCGACTAAATTATGCCTTGAGTGATCTACTACTAGGTGGTTTAGGTGAATAGAATCTAGTAGGCGAGAACTTCCGTATCCAGTGATATAAGGAATTTAGGGGATAACACTAATCTAGTTGTTATTCCACGATTGATGATAATCTATGATTAACGAAGAGTAGGAAATTATAATAACTCATTGACGATTTATTAACGAAGAAGGATTCCTCGATCATATCTCTCTCTATTGATTACAATACAATTTTATTTGCTTCGATTATTTATTTTGTTCACACTGCTCTTCGTGGGAACGATCCTTGCTTCCATTATATTATTAGTTAATTGTGTGGAAATAAGATTATTAATTTGATTGCACTTATGACAGCCATCAACGTGCAATCCAATATAAGAACTTGTGGGAAGCATAGAGCCAATTTGACACATTCCAGGTGGGCAAGAAAAAGGTGTGTCACTTGACCAAAGTCATCCAACTTATTTTGGCAAGCGTAGTTACTCTTCACCCCTAACCACATCACTTGTTGCATCACCATCCTACCTTGAAAATTGAGTCTTCTAATCTTATTTCTTGCGTTGTAGATAGTTTGCATAGTCGACTTCTTATTCTTGTCGTCCTCCTTCAATTTACCAAGAATCCAAGACAGGGCCATACATGCTCGTGTCATTTTATCTAGCATTTTGTTGGGTTTGAGTCGCGCTACTTTTTCATGTCCATGAAGGTCACGTGGACGTGCGTGGTTATGACGACAATCCATAGTTTTATTCATAACCCAATATTCATCATCATGGTTCACAGACTTATTCTTGTTCTTGAGGTTGAAAACGATCTTGAAAGGGAACTATGTTTACTTCGTCTTTGTCCTTTTCCCGGTCTTCCCAACATATACAGAACCCTTTTTAGCCTTGTCATCTCCGGTTCCACTTCGCTTACAAATCATTTCAAACTGATCCCCTCGGCTTTGTCATCTTTTAACTAGTACAAAATTTATCTTCATTGCTTGTTCCTCAGCCCAAGCCTGTGCTTCGGGTTTACTTTCCATCTCTACGTTCATTCAAACACAAATAATTAGTAAGAAAAACTTCAGAATATTCCGATAACATTAAGGTAAACAACAAGTTCTTACATACCAAATCATTTTGGAAGTGATCCTTAGTATCTTTGTGAATTACGTCTACTGGATCAGGTTGATTTTCCATCGATACAGGTCCACCAAGAACGATCTACAAATAATATCACAAGGTTAGATACTACAAAGAAAAATTAATGGTCAGGTTCGGCTTATACGATAATCATAACATGTGCCGAACCTAGTACATTTATAAGGTTCGGCTTATATGATATTCACAATATGTGCCGAACCATTAACAAATTATGAATACAACAATTATTAATGGTATGTTCTGCTCTTACGATATTCATTAAATAAGGCAAACCATTAACATGTTTTCTTCCAAAACTCTCAGGAATAGGTTCGGCTTGTTATGAAACTTTCATATAAGCCGAACTAGTATCTAGCAAATAGGTATGAAGTGGAAAATATATGTTCGGCGCATAACGTTAACAGTTTCAACTAGCCGAACTGTTCATCATTTGGGTGGGTTCGGCTCATAATTTTAAGACGAACATCATCCTGGTTCGCCGAACCATGATGAAAATACAAACTTTTGATGATTTCAATCTACAAAAGTGAGATTAAACATATGATAGAAGTGTACTTGTGAATTAGAAGCATTGGGTTCCTCATCAATGTCTTCATCATCTGGATTTGGCTCATATAGATCATCATCTTGAGTTTGTGTTTGAGTTTAAATTTGAGCTTGAGCTTGAGTTTGTGTAAAATCATTCTCATAATCTAAGAAATCATCCATTTCCGAATCATTGTTGTAGTTGATGTGTATTTTCCTAGGTTTTTTAGATGAATAATGGCCCTTTTCATCCTCAATTGAATCAAGATACAAATTTGTTTCTCACTTACTCCTTCTCATTCTCTCCTTCTCAATAAAAACCTAATTTTTCCCTAAAAATTTTCATCTACACAAATCTTTATAATTTAATTATCTTAATCACTAATCAAAAATATTAATCACTAATCAAGATTACTAATTACTAATCCAGATTATTGACACTAATACTGAAAGGGTGGATTATAGTTGAGTTTGGTTTCGCACCAATACTATATACCAAGTGTATACCTTGTGGTTTGCTATCTTCTTGACAGTCTTTGTCTATATAAAATCACGCTAGGTATCAGACTTATATATTGATATCGAAAATATTTTGGTGTAACTGGTACCCTCGTCATTTCAATTGGTATCAGAGCATGCAAATACTAAAAAAAGATCAAACAATTTGTGTTTGGTGCGATCCAACCTATATGGCATGAGTCAAAGTAAGATTAAGAAAAAACGAAGATTAATGAAGACTCAATTAACGTATCGCAAGAGGTTGTTCAACCACTCTCTGAATCATAGGTTATGAATAGTGATAATGATTCTATCTCATCCAAATCAAGTTCAGAATGCTCTTCTGATATTATCTTGAATGAGTCCGAAGGATCTCATGATGATTTAAAACTAAATCTTGTTGGCATGTCCGATGACTCGAACAGAAACCCTTCTAGGTAATGATGCAAGTTATGTGGATATGTTAACCTCCATGCTGAAACTAGCCCGTAAACAATCGGATTTTGATTTGCTATTTACAACCCCTTTTTGTCTTTATTCAGTATGCCCTGAAATATTTAGGTATGCGCTAAAATAGGATTCCACCTTTGAGCCCTGAAGTTTTGATTCTGGGTTCATTCGTATATATACGTTATAATAATTGAGCTTAGAGAGAGGGTTAGGATAAGAACCTTGTTTTAGGGCATACAGGAAAATTCCAGGCATACTGAATAAAGACAAAAACGGGTTATAGATAGTAAATCCAAAAGTCCCTTAACCAAATATTTATTGTAATGGAAAATCTGCCCTTTTTGTATTAGTGTTAATAATAATGATTAGTTGTTAATAGTATTGATTAGTGATAAAGATAATAAAGTTATAAAAGTTTTCGCTGATGATAAAATTTGGAGAAGAAAAAAAAAGTTAGGTTTTTTTGGAGAAGAAGAAGGAGAAGTGAGGAAAAAACTTGTATTTTGATTCAAGTAATCTCAATGGATGAGGAAGGACAATCTTTATCTAAAAAACCTAGGAAAATACACATCAACTACAACAATGATCCGTAGATGGTTGATTTTCTAGATTATGAGAATGATTTTACCCAAACTCAAACTCAAAATCATAATGATGAATTTTATGAGCCAAATCCAGAACATCGATGAGGAATCCAATGCTAACAATACACAAATATCATTTTAGTTTATGTTTAATTTCACTTTTGTATGTTAAAATAATCAGAAAAAAAATTTTTCACCCAAGTTAGGTGAACCAGAGATATGTTCGGCTATCAGCCGAACCTAACTGGTATGTTACAGAAGATAAACAGTTCGGTTTACTCGAAATACAATAATTGCTGGCCGAACTTATATTTTGTAATTTTCGACCTACTTACTAGTTAAATGTTCGGCTAACAAGAAATTTTCATAATAAGCGGAACCTTTTATTGAGTGTTTTGGAAAAAAAACTAAAGTTAAAGGTTCGGTTTTTACTCTAAATATCATACCAGCCGAACCGTATATGTTTCCAAGTTCGGCTTATATTCAAAAATTTGTATTAGCCGAACACGTTACTGAGTTTATAGAAAACACTCAAGTTCGTAAACATTTAGAGATTCAACATTTTCTTACGTATGTTTTCTGTTGTGCAGCTTTTCTTAGGATTAATCAACCAAAAGAAGTGGAAATGACTGTAAAAGTGTTAAGAAAGTGAAGTCTACTAATGGAGAAGACTAAGGTCCAAATTCAACTCTTTGAAATTAAGGAGATTCTATCTTCATCTTCAAGAGAATGAAAATATGAAGACGAAGTAAAAAGAATGAGGTCATTTCGACATCGGATGAAGAAGTTATGACCAAAACAAAACCAGAAAACTTGGGTCTACAGAGAGAGGTTCAGCTGATAACTCGTAAACACGAGTCAGCCGAACCTGGAGCCTACAAATCAAGATTTTCGAAGTGTTTACAGAGATATATTCGGATTGAAAGTGATCTAATCGAGTTAGCTGAACTTGACAATCACCTGGGGAAAATTTCACTTCTCAGGTTCGGCTGGTAATTGTTGGCAAGGTATTAGCCGAACCTAACACTGTATTAACCACCTGGGAAGTTCGGCTATTGTTTAGAAATGAATTACCAGCCGAACTGTTCATAAGCACTTTCAGAACGAAGAACAATGAACAGTTCGGCTGATAATTCGTCTCGCTAATCAACCGAACTTCATTCTGTAATCCCCAAAAGCTCTTTTGCATTCTGAATTAATCATATTCTATCGATGAAAAACAATAAAATAAGAGAGGCTTTATAGAAAATACATTCTAATCCTCATTTTAGGAGTTCGTTCTTCATCCCGTTGAATTTCTGCTTCCAATCCTTCGACATCTTCTTGTTCTCCAATTGGCGGATTAGAAAACGATTTAAAATTATTACCAATTGCAGGTTTCGTTGTGCGAGTTATTTCTGTAGTTGTGTTTAATCGACAATCAGATTTTCACGAATCGACGATCAAATTTTCAAGATCAAATTTTTTATCGACGGTTTCACAAACGGGAATCGAGTAGAGAAGAAGAATAGATGTTTAACTTTAAAACTATTTTTAATTTTTGATTTATAAATTAAGGATAAGGACAATTTAATTTAGTAATAGAAACCGTTTAAGAGTATATAGGTCATAACATACCTTTAGACACCCCTTATAAACACACCATGGATAGGAAAATAAAAATTATATGCCTCAAATTTTTTATGTATGTCCTAAAACATGATTATAGGATAAACTCAATCATACCGAACCAACGTCTCTACAAACTTGACTAATCAACTACTCAACCAATTTTATGTCTTCTAGATGATGATTCAGTTTGAAAACCATCTATATCCAAAAAAAAAACAATCCGAATGTAACAACAAATGCAATAAAATGACAAGGAATAGGCCACCTGTTAGGATTATTATGAACGAGACGCGCATAACTTTTGTTTTCCTAGTTTTTGTTTAGTTGGCGTTTGTAGAATTCCTTTTTTTTTTTGTTAAAGAGATTGGATAAGCTCGATGTTTTAAGATCGGTTGTGTTTTGCATTATTTGTTGCTGATAATAACATCAGTGGCATATGCATTATTTTCTGGACCATATCATCTTCATCCACTCCATTATAATACAATAATCACTTGGATGCAACATCCAAAGAGCACTTAGGTGCAACATCCAAAAAGAAAAGTAAAAAAAGGGTAAACGTAAGATTAACACTTTTAACTTATTAGTTACTCATGATATCCAAATTAGTCTTCTTGTTCTCACTTTACTACCTACCCAATGATTTTTATATGCTGAGATGAGTCGGTGAAACGAGTAGGCGATCACTAGCTCAAAGCCCATAAAAAGAGAACACAAAAAACAACGCGTTTCTCTCATCTCACTCTGTGTAGGTGTGTGTAACGGATGGACGGTTGCGGATTAGGGGTCACCCGTAACCGAACCGTCAAAGTTGCGGATTTGTAAAATTAAACCGTGATCGGTCCAATCACCCGCGAATTTAACCTTTGCGGATCCGTGAATTGTACGGGCCGGTTGCGGATTAACCGTGGATTTGACCTATTTTTGATTGTACTTGTTGGGCCTAAATTCAGTTAGTGTCTTAACTTAGTTTTGATTGTATTCAGTTAGTTAACTTAGTTTTGATTCTATTTGTTGGGCCTAAATTCAGTTAGTGTTTTAAGGACTTTACTTCTTTCTCTTTGGGCCTAAATTCATTTAGTTAACTACGTGATCAAAGAACTTCATTTCTTTCTCTTTGGACCTAGGTTCATATTCAGGTAAGAAAACTTTGCTTCTTTCTACGGTTGCGGTAATCCGCGGTTTTCAAATGACAACCGCAACCGCATCCGCACCGCATGCGGATTTGAGAATCCCACCCGTGTCCGACCCATACGTCTTGCGGTTTGGGTGAAATCCGCAATTTTGCGGACGGATACGGATTAAATCCGCGATTCCGGTTTTTATGCTCACACCTACCTCCGTGTGTGTATCCTGCAAATCAGCGAATTCTTGTCAGTTTCATGTCCATTTCCCATTTAAAAAACCTTTTTATCTAAAACAAGCAAATCTAATCACTTTCAGTTTCAACTGCCATCTGTATTCCACTCTCTTTACCGGGTTCACATACCCTCTCCACTTGTATAAATACACACTTCCCGCATCATCACTTCTCACTTCTCAAACTCAAACTCAAACTCAAACTCAAAATCCGATTAATCATGAATATCTTTATCTGTTTAATGTTTAGTCTCTTAATCTCTTATTCAACTGCTTGCGATCGTTGTGTTCATCAAAGCAAGGCTGCTTATTTCACTTCCTCTTCTTCACTCTCTTGTAAGTTCGTTTCTCTTGTTTCATTGATTCTACTAATTATGCAATTAAAACCCATCGAGGAATTAAGCTGAAAAGAAGACATATACCCAACAGAATTTATTTGCAAAAGGTTAACGGGTTGTTACTAATTTACTAATTCAATTCGATTTTATTGTTACTGCAGCTGGAGCTTGTGGGTATGGCTCATTAGCAGTAGGTTTTAATGGTGGTCATCTTGCTGCTGGTGTTCCTTCTTTGTATAGAGATGGTGTTGGTTGTGGAGCTTGCTTTCAGGTGACTAATCAGTAGCTACAAAGTCTAGAGCCAAAACAGAGAAAACCGTCTTTTTTGTTTTCTTTTTTTCTGTATTGAATTTCGTTTTATAATTCTGTTTTTGTTCTGGGAATTTTTGCAGATAAGGTGTAAGAATCAGAAAATCTGTAGCAATGGAGGAACTAAAGTGATACTAACTGATCTAAATCACAATAATAAAACTGATTTTGTTCTAAGTAACAGAGCTTTTAGGGCCATGGCTAATGATGGTATGTCTCATGATCTTCTCAAGCTTGGAATTGTCGATGTTGAATACAAGAGGTAAGCAGCAAATAACTTTTTAAATTCCCGTTATATTGCAGTATCACTGTCACAAAACTCTAGTCCCGATTTTTCGGTTTCGGTTTCTTTTAAACTAAAAACGGTTTAAGCTAGGTGTTACGTGTTAGTGTTAGGACCAGACCAGACTAGAGTTTTTATTTTGTGGAGACTAGTAAACAGCATATCATTTTCAGCCTCTCTGGTTGTGAAGTGGGATGCCAAAGTGCTGTGGCTGAGTGAAAGTTATGATTTGAAAGCGAGGTTTAGTGGGATCGTGACAAGAATAAGTGGTTGCTGCAATTCCAATCTAGACTCTAGAGTCTAGACTCCAATAACAAGTAACAACTTCTTAGGCAGTAGAGGTCTTGGTGGATTTGTTACACCTAACTACACATTTGTGAACTGGGAGGCTTGGGACCAAAAAAAAAAAAAAAAGTTGATGATTAATGATAATCTCTGGTCGACTGTAAATCTAACATCATGATTGTTGTTTTCGACATGGCAGGATACCATGTGAATACAAATCCAAGAATTTGTCAGTTAAAATAGAAGAGAAGAGCCTAAAACCCAACTATTTGGCTATTAAGTTTCTCTATCAAGGTGGTCAAACAGACATTGTGTCTGTCGATATAGCACAGGTAAACTATAATATACAGTTGTATTATCTTAAAGCATACAGCATAAGCTTCAGGCATTAAGGCTTGTGCCTTTCTTGCAACCCATTTGCAGTTTATGAAAGATTTTATTGATCTTGACTTTTTAGGTTGGAGCTGCAAATTGGAGATACATGACTAGGAATGCTAATGGAGTAGTGTGGGAAACAAGTAGAGTACCAGCTGGGGCATTGCAAATTAGAATGCTGGTGACAGGGGGTTTTGATGGCAAAATGATATGGGCAAACAATGAAGTGATTCCTGCTAACTGGAAAGTTGGTGAAATCTATGATTCAGGTGTTCAAATTACTGATATTGCTCAAGAAGGTTGTGCGTCTTCATCTGCTAGTTGTGAACATGAACATTGGAACTGAAGAGGTCGTTTTGATCTGGGTTTTCTTTTTCTTTTATCATGTTACTAGCTACTGGTTTTGTTAAGCTTAAGAGTCTCTTTATAGTGTATACTGTTGTGGATAAACTGTGTACATTAGAACTGTTATTTTCAAGGTAGTGATCCTTATAATTACTTTACATTAAAAAAAATCGGATGTCTTTTTTGGCCAAGGTAACATTATAAACAACTCTTCATCAATTTTGTTCCTCTGAGGCCTATTCCTATGCAACGTGTCAAAAAAATCCATTCGCCATGCCACTTTGGTAAAAGAGTTGAGCGGATGAAAACATTACCTAGTGATATTGTTTATTTAGCTGGCGATAGAGTCTATATCGCTGACGTTCAACTCAATATCGCTATCTCTAACGGTCGACTTTATACTCAATATCGTTAGAGAGTCTATATCGCTGACGTTCAACTCAATATCGCTATCTCTAACGATCGACTTTATACTCAATATCGCTATCTCTAACGGTCGACTTTATAGCGCGTATAAATACAATATCTCCCCTCTCATTCCTCTTCACACCTATTCTTTCTCCAAAATTCTTTATTTACTTCCTTCTAAATATGAGCGAGAAGCCAAAAAGAAAAAAAAACAGAAAAAGCAAAGGAAAAGGATCTAATAGAGATCTAATAGCACCTCAGTCAGTGGATTAAATTATATGCAGGATAAAGAATATGAGTTTTAACATGTTAGACAATTTGGCCATCAGAATGGGTTAATTCACCCTCTCTAAGAAGTGGGTGGTCTGAATTTCGTACAGTGTTCAGTTTACTTCCCCTTTTAGATAGTTGTTTTTTCAGTAGTTTAAGTTTAGTGACAACTCTAAAAGGTGGGAATCCTAGCTGGGTGTTCCTATAGCATTCCTTTTCTGGGGAACGCAACTACAAACTAAAATACTTGTAAGGAATACGACTGAGAGAACAGAAGATTTGGATGAAGGGGGATTGAAGAATGGTAAGACCCAATAGGAGGCAAATGGGTGACAGTTGTACTACGGTTGACAAAAATCCAATCCAGATTTGCAAGTGCTCTGTATAGTGTAACTTAGGTTTTGTTTGGTTTCTTTTGCTTATTTGACCAGGTATAAATAGGCTACATGAATCCCAAATCAAGCAAACCTATATCCTCAATGATGGTTCTGGTATTGCTGATGAATTCAGGATTGATAGGTTTGCCGCCAGATTTTTCTGAGCCGAGAGAGTGATGTTTAGGTTTAATATCATTATCCAAGGATGATCATTGTTGTTTGCTAATTCTTCGAGGAGCTTCAAATCCTCGATGCACAATGGTTGTTTTGGGTTCCCATAAAGAAAAGAAATATTATTTTCCGTCATAGAGTTCTTATCTAAGATTCTAAATCTCTACAATTAACAAAAATATTGATCATTCTCTAAAAGTTTCTTAATGTCTACTTGCATAGAGTCAGACCAAGTCCCCAAAAAGACCAATAAGAGAAACTAAGGTATAGCTAGTGAATTCACATGATTCAATGATTTTAGAGACTTTATCATTTTTGTATCTAGTTTCAGAAAGGAAAAAGAAATTCTGGTTTAGAGGAGATATAAAGTTTGTTAAGGTAAGTAGAGGTGGTTTTAGAGCCTATACCCCGAAAGTTTGGGATCGAAGATGTTTATGTTTTAAATGAATTTCAAAATTGTTAGTTGGAATATTGACGGTTTGAATGATCTCAATAGACGATATATTGTTAAGCAGAAAGCAAGAGAATGAAACCTAGTATTTTTGTTCTCAAGAGACAAATATTCAACAATGTAATGATTTGGTTGTTCTCCAATCTTGAGATAACAGAAATGTTAAAAGGCTTGATGCTCTATCTGTTGTAAGAAGTAGTGAAATCTTATGTACGTGGGATGATTTTAAGGTAACAGTTGTTAATCATTCGATTGAGCACTACTCTATCAGTCTTCTATGTCAAATTCCCAATTCAAATTTTGAATGAGTTTTTCTGGTATTTGTGCTCCTATGATTTTCTTGAAAGAAAAGATTTCTGGAGAGAAATTGAAGAAATTAGAAGTTATTGGGATCTTCCATGGGTGATTGGTGGTGACTGGAATGTAATTAGATTCATATACGAGAGAATTCATTGTGTTGAATCCAATAATACAATGGAAAAATTCAATAGGTTCATGAAATGAGCCTATTCAAGACATGAACTCGTTGGTTTGCCCATGAAATGAGATGCATACACTTGGACCAATAATCAGGTTCATAGTGTTCGTAGTAGGCTTGACATATATTTTCTTTTAGTTGGTGGGGAAATTCATTTTCCAAATGTTGATCAACGGGATATTGCCAGTACACATTCCGATCAAAGTCCTATTGCTCTTATCTACAATGGGGCTAAAGGTGGTCCAAGTTCTTTTCATTGTGAAACATTCTGGTATGCATACTCCGACTTTATTTCTTTTATTGAAAGTGCTAGGTTTTCTTTTTCTGTGTCAGGTAGTGTCAGTTTTAGTATGTGCAAAAAGCTTCAACTTTTAAAACCAATGCTTAGATTATGGGGAAAGCTAAGAGTTTGGATAAATGGAAAAAAGAATGGAGGAGTTAGAGGCAGTTTTTGTGCAGCTGGATGAGGAGGAGGATTTACAAAATGGTGTCAATGAAGTGTAATGGGATTCCAGGCTGCAAGTTAGACATGAATCCAATAAATTTTTTACAGGTTTTAGTAAGTGCAAAAAGCTTCGGCTTTTAAAGCCAATGCGTAGAATATGGGATAAACTCTGATGGGGCACAACATATGATGGGGACGTGAGGGACAAATAAGAAGCTGCCACTTGTCATTTCAGTTAATAGTTTGTAAAAAATTAAAATTCTCGTTATTTAAGAGGAGGGTATTTATGGTGTAAATTAATTATATCCTTAATTTATGGTTCTTCTTCGTTTTTTCTCTTTTCTTCTCCAAATATCTTCAGCCAGATGACATGATTTCCCCACTTTCAATATTCAATCAAAATATCACATCTTCATCGATTTTGAGTGGAAGAAGATAAATAGTTACAAGAAATAGATTATTGATAAAACATGACAAAAGCGCCCAAATTCCATGAAATTATGGAATCTAGATCGTATCCCAACTCCCAAACCTCAAACACAGTACAATAACAAAGTCAAATAAATTTCCAATAAAGAGAAATTCAGAGAGCAAAACACCATTACAAAAACCCATGTCACAAAACTAGCTTTAATTTTCCAGAAAACGAAAAAAAATATTAAAAATAATACAGAACTCGTTGAAAGAAAATACGCTTTTTACCCTAATTGTTCCTCTTTCTTCCTCGTCGTCATTTTCTTGTTGTTCCTTTTTATTCCCAACCATACTTTGACTAAAAATTGAATATCCACTAAGAAAATCTAGGTTATATACATCACTGCTTTAAAATTTGAAATTACTGATAAATTTACATTTCCAATTCACAAACATAGTATAGATCAAGGTATTGTATAGATCTGAAATTAACGGTTATTGATGATATAAAATGAACTAAAAGGTAAGGGGGTAGAGGCGTTTTTTGTGCAGCTGGATGAGGAGGAGGATTTACAAAATGGTCTCAATAAAGTGCAATGGAATTATAGGCTACAAGCTAGACAAAACTACTTCATTTTAGCAATTTCCAAAACATAAAAATTGAGGAACAGATCTAGAATTAACTACATTATTCAAATTGAAAACAACGCCAAATATTTTCATAAGTTAGCTTCAGATAAAAGACGAAGGAACTTTATAGGGGCGATTTGAGTGAATGGTGTCGTGACCTTTGATGCACAAGAAATCAAACAAGGTGTTGTGAATTTTTTCAGAGTACCTTTTAATATCAAGGTACTAGGGTAGTGTCTATGGACTATATACACTTTACGTGTGTTAGAACATTACTCGGTCGAACTCACAAGTGTTGCTATCTCAAGCTTGTTTTCAAATATATATCTTGATTTATAGTCTACCATTAGTTAAGTCTCGGATTAGAATAAAAGTGTACTTGAGAAACGGACATCACAGCAGTCATCATTGCGTTCTACCGTTTGAAGGCGATGATCAACTGAAGCTTTTGGAGAACTTCTTCAACAAAAGGTAAGTGAAGACTGAACCACCTATTTCTAAAGTTATATTCATCTTTCAATCTATGAGACGTTGTCGCGTAACTAAGTAGACTATCATAATAATATCAAGAATTTCGAGTCAAGTTTATCTTGTAATTAGTTCTCGAAATATATATGATTAAGCTTAATGAACATTTATTCATACAAGATGAATTTCGGTTAAGGACAATTTATTGTTCGTAATCTAAATTGTTATTCAATATTATCATTCGAAAATAGCCTGGAACAGTCATATATGTCATTGGTGTTATTTGGGAATGTTTCGAATTGATCTAGAGAGAGATATAAAACTACTGAAAATCTGGATACAAGACAGTATGCATACCAGTTTCACAAATTAGGAAAACTGTTATAGGTCCGGAGCCGTAATACATGTACTCAGTACACGTATCGGCGTAGCTATAGTTATGCATACCGAAAAAAATTGTTGGTTCTATAACCAGTGTGGTATGCTACGCAAATCTAAAAAGTTCTGTATGACTCCGAAACTTATATTTTTCTTAAGGGTATACATACTCGGTACATGCACCATGACAAATATAGTCACGAACAAGGCTGAAGTACACGTACCTGGTACACATAGTTGCCTTGTTGAATATTTTCAGATGCACATAAAATTATTTCTGTGAGATAATTAGCATTTGAATAAATCTCTAAGAACACTATATAAACATGATTGATCATATTATAACTTATGATTTTGATTCAAATTTAAAATCTTAAGTGTTTATGCAAATGATTAAGCTTATGGTTCAATCGGCTAGTTCCGGCTAACCGTTTATGAACAATGTCTTTGTACACGGTTTGGTTACCTTTCATCCTAACCAGAGTGTATATCTTGATATTTAAATAACATTTCAAATATTCTTCTAACGGTGGATATTGTTTGCTTGGTTCCAAAGTTATATTAGCTTAAACCTAAAGCAACCTATGGTTGAAAGTCTATAAAAGGGGAACCTCAAACAACTGGGATCTTTAAATCGCCATACTACTTTTGTGTGTCCTAGTTGTAAACTAGAGTCGTCCTCTTCCTAAAACCCTTTTGGGTATTAGCGACTACAAATACTCCATAGGGATTTGTGAAGCCAGGTTCATCTATCTTTTATCTTGATAGCTTGAGTATCCTGATCTTGATTGATTATTGTGCTTGCTCTATCAATCAAGATAGATAGAAATCATCAAAGTTCTTTTCGTCTCAGAATTTGTTGATTCCGCAAGTTTAATACTTGTGAGGTGAATAATAATTTAGGATGCTCTTCAGGAAGCATAAGTCTGTATTTTGAGGTTAGCTAGACTTTTTCTATTGCTATCGATTTCCAGTCTCACCTTGATCTCTACAATCAAAAAGGAAATCACACAAATAGGCTTATCTGTGGGAGGCAGATTGGTTTAAAGTCTTCAATTGAGTTAAAGCAACTCTTAGGCTGTAAAGGATGACAACTAAGGGAATCAATTGCGCGGAGTCCTGCTGGGATTCAAGAGGCGTAAGGATCGCGTCTGTAACTGAATTGATGTGAGGGTTTCATTCGGTCCCAACTACATTTCTGTCCGAAGTTAATTGGTAGTAGGTGAAAAGGAGAGGGTACCCAAATATTCCTCAAGCTAAAACTTTTCCTACCTATAAGTCTTTTCTCCGAAAGTGATTGTCTATGGACTGACATGATACAATGCAACTAATCGGTTCACACTTCGTGTGATCGTCTATGGATACCAGATCAAGAAAATACGACAACGAAGTATGTTTACTTGATAAAAAGGTTCGGACTTAACCAAACACAATAGGATTGCTTATCAAGTAAATAAGAATTAACGTTTGTGTGATTTACTTTAATTATAATAAAAACAATTATAATGCGAAAATATAAAGTAAGTGACACAACAATATTTTGTTAACGAGGAAACTGCAAATGCAGAAAAATCCCAGAACCTTGTCCAGAATTGAATAATCTCAGGATTAAGCCACTACACAAAATTAGACCTAACTTCATATAGTTGAGACCAAGCAACTAAACCTATAGTTCACCTAGTTCCGTATGTATTCCCACGCCTCCAACTTATGAATAAGTCACATACTTGGAACAATTCCTTTGGTTCGTATTCCAAACAGTAAAGGAACAACAAATTTGTTTGGTATCAACTATCTTCAACCAAGTGATGTGAGTTCGACAAAGGCTCTTCTGTTTATCTCAAATAAACTCCTTCGTCAGGTCTTAGATCTATCTTATTCTCAACTACCGAAGTAATTGTTAAGATTTTGCAATCAATACTTTTAATCACAAAGAATTGTATTGACGTCGATCTACACAACTAATCAATCCAATCTACCAAAAGGATACACCGATTATAGTTGGATCCTCTTATACCGAAACAAGTATTGTGCACACCAAAGATTATGAACCCCAAATTAGAAATCTTCAATATATTTTTTGTCTTCAAATATTCTTAGATCTTCAATAAACACCTGCACACAACAACTTGAATATCTTGTGATCAATCACACACAGAACGGAGTCTGTTAACAATGGATTATCACAAGATCGTCTTTAGAACTAACAACGGTCTAAAGATCCCTGTCGAAACTTCGATCTAGTTTGAGTGAATCTTAAACAAACTAGGTGCAATCAAAGTTCAACCACCGTTAGTCAATCAAATCAATCGAAAACAAAAGATAAACTACAATTATCTAGTTTCCCACCAATGGTACTCGTAGAGCTTCTCAATCCCAAAGAAGACTTTAAACTGAGCGGCCGTAAGAGATTTCTCCTAATTAGGTTACTCTCCTCTCCGAATAGGAGGCTACACCAGTAACAACACAACCGAGGAAGTTTGCTGTCACGAAGGATTAGTTTGCTAGAAATGCAAACTTCAAGTATTTATAGACAAGAAAGTTTGGACACCAAGGAATTTCCAAAACCAAAAATATTCTCAAAGATATTCAATATATTCCAAATTCGATTTTCATAATTCCTGGAAATGCTCTGTCCAAAATAATGACCGAAAATCTCTTTGGAAAATCTCAACTAGTAAATACACATTACTAATTCTCATTTTCCTAAAATAAAATTAACAAACTTAATTAGAAGATTCTTAACTTATTTATATTTCGATCCTAGGATTTTCTTCCTGTAGCTATTAAGGAATAACTTTGAATAATAAAAGATAAACATTATTGTACATGTTCAAAATATGCCGACATCCTTACTTTGTAAGTCCTCTTTCATACTTACAACCTTGAAACCGATTTGCCACACTTCCAAACAAGTTTAGAATTGGTTCATCTGACTTTCAAGAACGATTGATTAATAAACACTCAATCACAAATCATGGGTTTAACGATTCTACCAAAACAAGTTTCGGTTCTACCTTCATGTGAGTACTGTGCATAGTCACACTAGCTTTCCGAAATTCGGTTGACTAGGTTCTAGGATCGGTTCCCCACATATATATGGTATCTAACTTATATGTGTTGCACATGTACATAGGATCGGTTCCCCTGTTCCTAAAAACGTGTTGCACATGTCCATAGGATCGGTTCCCCTTTCTGCTACAAACTTGCTGCACCTCATACAAGGATCGATTCCCCTTTGTGATGTGTTGCACCTCTTCATAGGATCGGTTCCCCTTTACCCAGATTCGGTTCAACAAAACACAAACTCGATCATACCATATCAGGTGATTACTTAAGATCGGTTTCACTAATAAAAGTCATACCAATACATAATTCAGTCGTTTGTGAATAGTTTACCAAGAACACAAACAAGTCGTGAGCGGTTATACTAAATCACACATATTGGATGTTCACAACATATGCAATGAATAACAATCCCAATAACGCATGGCAATTTCCTTTTCGATTCATAAACACGTTTATGAACTTACTTCCTTAAAACACATGTAAAACATTGTTTCCTAGGATGAAATCCTCACCCCATACCCATACATAATCACAATAGCATTTAAACGATTATGTCGATGTCTTATCTACAAAGTTTAATGGTTAAGCAATAAACCTCATATTGTATTCCTTGATACTATGTCTATCTAGAGTGTTCATGCTTCGCAGTTTTGTTTTCAATATGCACGACTTGAAAGATACGAAACAGTTCAAGTCAAATATCACTAACCTCAAGTGGAAGGATGATGTTGACGTCGTAGCTTCCTACTTCTTCACTTCTTTAAGTCTTCGCAATACTTGTAATGTCTCATATCCTAGTACTTTCAAGCTAACCTATACGAAGTTGACTCGAGTACATAATCAAGCGACTCTTAAAATGAGTTTTGATTCACTAAAATATGACAACCAAACTTGACATACCAACACTTGGTGGCTTCAACCGAGCTGTGCTCTAACAATCTCCCCCTTTGTCAATTTTAGTGACAAAACTCTTACAATCATATGGATAAAAAAATTAGAAGAATTCATTACACATACACTTGATTCCCGAATTCAACAAAACAATAACGTGCATTCATTCAATCCTTAAATGCCGCTGTTGACATTATAATAACGAAGAGTATTAGCTTTGTTATACCAATTAATATGATATGATACTCCCCCTTAGTCTATGCTTTCACTCTTTCGTTAGATAAACGTTTAAGCACAAATGTTCTTTTCCTTGGTGATACCAATCAATATAAAATCAATACCAGTATCACTTGTTTACTCCATATATTTCTCCCCCTTTTTGTCACAAAATGACAAAGAAACGAAAAAATAAAGGACAACACGAAAAGAATCTCAAAAATCTCAAAAATAAACTTGCAAACCTATAGAGCTAAGCATGAGGGTTCCACACACCATTTTTGATAACCAATATCAAAAATCGAAACTACAAAGTAATTTGTTTTGATATGTTATCAAGGAAACAATTGCCCGAAACAGTTTTCCCAATTTAGTTTAGCAAACCAAAAATCAATTAAGCAACTTAGTCCCTTTGCTAAACCGATTGTACAAATACAACTGCTTCAACCGATAATACCAAAATAAAGATAACTATATTTTTCTCATCAGGTTCTAATTATCCATATAACTTAGACCTTTCAATTTTAAACAAGACAAGTACTAGGTTAGTTAACTAGCATTTCTTGTTAAGGCATTCGATTAGACTTGAATAACCGAAACCTAGATAAGTTTAACTAAGATAAACTTAGCTTCTCTTATCCGGAATCAAATTGGACTAAACAATCATCCCGTAAACCTTTTCTTTTGTTAAGCCATAAATAATTCATACAAACCAAATAAATCAACTTGCAAAATTATTCACCTCAACTGGAAGCAATTGAATCAACATAAGCATTAAAACACCGCAATTGCACCGAAATTTTGTAAGCCTAAACAATTGATACCACACAATAAAGCGAGATAACAATAGTTTTTCTTAACCGGAACCAATTGAATCACACAAACATCCATACATACATAATGGAATAAAACATCAATTGTACCGAAATTTTGTTAAGCAAAAGCAAAAATATATATGAAATAAAATCAGGCTTTTCTTAAACAAGAAAACAATTAACTAACAACATTGTTACCTCAAATTTCGCATCCACTTCTCCAATATGTTTGCATCTTCTTCCAGGGAGAATTGATATCGAAATATCATTACGTTGTCATCCTTATGCAAAACAAAAGAATAACAACTACAACAAACCTTTACCAGAAAAAGGTTCAAAACCGGTTTTAACAATTGCAAGCAAAAGTTGAAAACCGGACACACAAGGTACTAATGTGCCTTGACAATCCCTATAGATTTTCTTAGATTTTCGAAATTTGTTCTATCTAAGGGTTTGGTAAGAATATCAGCTAGCTGATGTTCGGATGGAATATACTCTAATTTGATAACACCATTCTCATATAACTCTCTAATAAAGTGATATCTGATATCTATGTGTTTATACGAGAATGTTCAACTGGGTTCTCAGTCAATCGAATAACGCTTGAGTTATCACACAGTATGCTCATAGTTGAAATATTTATTCCATAGTCAATGAACATTTATTTCATCCACAAAAGTTGGGTACAACATGTACCAACAACAATATGTTCTGCTTCACAGGTTGATAAGGACTGTGAATTCTATTTCTTGCTATACCAAGCTACAAGATTTTTACCAACATAGAAACAACCATCAGAGGTGCTTTTACGATCATCTATAGACTACTTTTATTAATAACAACTTTTCCTTCTGTTATCTCTTCAGAATAGACTGCTTTTATTAAAAATAGGCAAATTCTGGATGATGTTTTAGTGGCAAATGAACTAATTGATTCTAGGATCAGAAGTGGAAAACCTGGTCTAATATGTAATGTAGGTTTTGAAAAGGCTTTTGATCATGTGCATTGGGATTAATTGTATTGATGAAATTCTTGGCAAGATGGGTTATGGTTCAAAATGGAGAAGTTGGGCGACGTGTGTGGATTCTGTTAGATTTTTTGTAATCACTAATGGCTCTGCTGCAGGTTATTTCAAAAGTTGCAAAGGAATAAGACAGGGTGACTCTTTATCCCATTTTCTTTTTCTTCTTTTTGGTGAAGCTTTATCTTTCATGATAAAACAAGCTCAAGAGCAAGGATTAATATCAGGTTTTCAAGTTGTTGTTGGAGGAAAAATGGTTAGTCATCTAGATCTTCACGGAGATGACACCTAGATCTTCGTGGATGCGGAGGTTGAACAGGTACAACAACTCATATTGATACTTCTTTCTTCTGAAATGCTTACTGGTCTTAATATCAACTTTGCAAAGAGACAAATTTTGGTGTGGGCTATGAAGGTGATTTGCAACAATTTTATGATTTGACGGACTATTACACTGGCTTCTTACCTACTTCTTATCTGGGTCAACCTTTGCGCGACAAATATAAATGTATTATTAAATGGGAAATCATAAATAAATTCATCATCAGATTGGCAGGTTAGCAAAAATCATTGTTAACAAGATCAAGTAAATCACTCTTATTAACATTGTTTTAGCTAGGATACCAACCTATTATATATCTTTGTTTGAAATGCCAGTTTCAGTTGCTAAAAACCTAGAAAAATTGAGATTTCTTGTGAAATGATAATAAAGGTAGAAAAAAGATGTATCCGGTGAAATTGAATGTTTTACTTAGAATAAAAAAATTTGTGGTTTGGGTATAAAGAGTTTAAAAGATATGAGTAAGGCTCTTTTGTCTAAATGGTTGTGGAGATTCGCTATTGAAGATGATGATGTTCTTTGGAAAAGAAATTGTGTCAGAAAAATATGGGACAAGATATTCTTTGGATATCAAAATTACCAAGTAATTCTTTCGGTATATTTATTAGGAAGGGAGTTATGAAATGGAAGAACAATTGGATAGTGATACAAAAGTTAGATTATGGCTGGACAATTGGATTTATTCATGTCCTTTGCATACTGTCTAACCCAATATATATGTTAATCTCAAGAACAAAGCGTTGCTTTGTCTCTGAATGTTTTACTCAAGTTGCGGGTGGTTATAGCTGGGATATGGGTTTGACAAGGAGGCTAAACTCTAATGTCAGAACTGAAATGACTTGGTTATAGAGTGATTTAAACAATGTGAAGCTCAATTTAAATGCGGATAATATAATGAAGTGGACACTTTCTCGGAAGAAAAAATTCACAGTAAAATTGGCTTATGACAGCTAATGAAAGAGTGAAATTACCTACTCAACACATCTTCAAATTACTCTGGCAGCTTAAGATACTACCTAAAATAGGTTTTCTCTTATGGACTTTGGCTCACTCTAATTTGCCTACTAGAGATATGCTCAAAAGAAGAGGTTTGGAAGTGCCACAGTCTTGTCTTTTCTGCAGTGAAAGTGAAACTGCGTGTCATCTTTTTATTCACTGTGATTTTGCACAAAAAGGTCTGGATGAATTTCATTGAGAAGTTAAAGTGGTTCTTGATCATTATATCTCCAAATTTGATTTCGCTAGTGTTGGCAAGGTCTCCACCTCTTGGTACAAAGATTCAATCCCAAATTTGGTGTGTAATCCAACTGTGATTCTATGTAGTTTACCGAGGAACGAAATTCTAGAGTTTTTACTGGCAAGCAAAACAATGAAATGCAGTCATCCGTAAAGCTCTATATGATATATTCACATGGTGCGTGGTCTGTAAAGAATTCAAAATGCTTCCTCCGGTGATGTAATGGAGTACGGGCCAAGAGCATATTTCAATCCACCTTGATATAGTCTAACTTTACTATTTAAGGAGTTTTGTTTTTCGGTTGGTTAGAGCGTACACAGTTGTGCGAGCATAACTAAAGACCAAAGATTAAAAAAAAAGATCAAATTTGGGTTTAGTCCCTCATGTGACGTAACGGGTGACGAGTAAATTTGGTCGCGCGTTGATATAAAGTCCGCTTCATCGTCCAGCGTAGATAAAGATTACGCCTGGCATGGGGAGTTGATAAAGATAACGCCTGGTATGGGGTGTTGATAAAGATAACGCCTGTATGGGGCGTGAACTATAGCAACGCCTGGTATGGGGGACGGAGATTATACGTTCGCCCGGGTTCAAAAAAAAAAAAAAAAAAAAAAAA
>NC_039360.1:101220792-101328859 GCF_003573695.1 Papaver somniferum
AAAAAAAAATGGGGCGTTGATAAAGACAACGCCCCAAGGAAAGTTTTCAAAACTTTTCAAAATTGGGATCATGACTATATCAACGCCTGGGTGTCCGGCGTTAACTTTACGTACGCCCCATCCAGGCGGACATTATACCAACGCCCCATGCCAGGCGTTGATTATACCAACGCCCCGTTCAGGCGGACATTATACCAACGCCCCATCCAGGCGGACATTATACCAACGCCCTGCATCAGGCGTTAACTTTACGAACGCGCGACTACAGGAGGATATTATACCAACGCCCGTCGGGTAGGCGGACATTATATAAACGCCCGACTATATTTGGATTTGGTCTTAATCGCCGACCAAATTTGGTCCGAGTTTTACTCTTTGATCAAATTTTGATCGATGGTCCGTCCCACTACGCCAGCCCACTCGACACCAAATTTGGGTTTAGTCGTCCACTGCAGTTGCTCTTAGTACCTTGTTATTACCCTATTTTTCTCGGGTGCCATAACTTTTTCGGAAAATGGGCCATTTGTCCAAATATTTTTAAAACATGGATCAAATGGACGAGTAAAAATTATTATGGGTGAAATGGACACCAAAAAAATAGCAAGGATGAAACTGGATTCATCCTGACTTAAACTTAAACAATACCAATGATGAAACTGGATGCATCCTGATGTAAATTAAAAATAAGAAAAAAGTATTTGAAAATGAGTAGAATGAAACTGTTTACATCCTAACTATTTTTACATTTTTGTCCATTTAAACAGTATCAAAATCTAAATGTCTTTTTTACCCGGGAATTGTTGATTTTAGTGTTTTTAACCAAATTTTGTGTAACGTTTTTGTGGCCCCATTTTTGGGGAAAAAAACAACACTAGTATTTCCCGTAAAAAACGACAACACTCCCCCAAAAATCCTTCATTTTGTAATGACTAAAAGCTGTTCCAAAGAAGTCCATGAAGGTATCTGGGCTGGCAGAATAGGACCAAAATGATTCATCCGTGGATCATAATCACGTTCGAGAAGATGAGAACCATGGATAACTGTTCGACACTTGCTATTTGCTAAGGAAGGGGGAAAATTGGGTCAAGCTTTGGGGGAAGAAATCTTCGATGAGTCAATCTCATAGGTCATATCTTAAAATGGACGTCCTAGCTTAGCTATGCCGAGCTAGGTGTATGGTGTTGGGATTATGATGTGATGCGTTTGAAAAAGCAGGCGGCTCCCATGGAAAAAGCGGTCCATATCATAGATGATGAGTAATGATCATTATTACGTGGTAATGGTACGTAGTTACTCAGGATTAAGGGTCTGTTTCGTAGCCGTCAAAAACATAAATAAACGAGAAATGAGTATCTGCATTTTATTAGGGGCCACTCACCATCACAATCATCTTTCTAATTAAACTCACGTGGGTTATTTCTTCTTAGCTACGAATTTCCGAAATACATATTTCACCTCGTGCTAAGAAACGACATGTTCCAAAGTGCTACTGCTATCCATGAGTACTCCGTGCCATCAATTCCAGTGCTAATACCAACCATATATCTACAGTGGTAGCATCTAACTTAGGAGTTAGGAGTGCAGTATATGATTAAGGAGTACGTTATTTGTAATTTGTTCTGATCAATGATCAGATGGAGCTCACCTGTATATGCATGTATGCGCGCATGAAGCAGTAGGGGTGGGGTTACTTGTTAAGAAATCATCAGCAGGAAAGGATTGCGTTTAAAGGTGAAAAGTGTAAGAAAGATGAGCAAGTAATAGTGGATGAATGGCTGGTTTAGGACGGTGATTACAATGAAACCAGCACTTTTTTGTGCATTGGTGATGGCCTAAAGGATCATCATATCTGTACGTAGTCATGTAGCTAGGTAGGTTTAATTTCTCATCTCACCTCACCATTCCCCACTTTCATTACTACTGATTTATTTATTACTATTATTATTACTTTCTACTTCACTTATTATTACACTTCCCCCCAATCTCATCGAAAGTGGGTCCTAACATCATTACATTCCACACGTATAATTTTTAAACAGAGTAGTTGGTGACATTTGTAATTTCGGGCAACCGTTGGATTTCGATGTCTGGAAAAGGTTCACGTTTCATAGAAGGCTAGATGAGATAGAAATTGACTACACATACTTTACTCATCTAATTGCTATAAAAACATGGGACGAGTAATGAAGTCATGGTTTAGATGTGTGGTATTTAACTCGGAGTGCTTCAACTTGATAACAAAATATTCCTAGAGAACTTTTTATTAACAGAAAGTTGTAGACAGAGAAAATGGTGGAAGAGAAAGAAGTTGGGGGAGTGATGAGAAAATCAAGATTTAATAGTATCTGTGTCTTCTGTGGGAGTAGTACTGGTAAAAGAGATTGTTATAGAGATGCAGCTCTTGACTTGGGAAAAGAACTGGTAATTTAAAGTCATGTAGTACGCATTATATATTCTCTCCGTCTCTTGCATTTCCTGAACCTCATATATGATGTACGATCCCCATGAACTTATAGTCCTCACTTTTGTATATGTTGATGATCTCGTCCTGTACAGGTCTCTAGAAGATTGAGGCTTGTGTATGGAGGTGGAAGTATTGGGTTGATGGGTTTGGTCTCCCAAGCTGTTCATCAGGGTGGCGGCCATGTTCTTGGGTATGTTTCTCGCTCTCTCTTTTCAGCATGGTTTTTGATTTATTTATTTTTCTGATTTTGTTTGTTGTTTTCCTACAGGATCATCCCCAAGACTCTGATGGGCAAAGAGGTGATTATATAATAGTGAAGTAGTCATGGTTTTACTAGAAATATACATGCATCTTTGCTAACTCACTTGAAAACTGTCACCGCAGCTAATAGGTGAAACATTTGGAGAAGTAATAGCCGTAGCAAACATGCATGAAAGAAAAGCCGAAATGGCTCGTCATTCTGATTGCTTCATTGCCTTGCCAGGTATAGTATTCATAAACGATCGCTACTCTCTTTCTTTAATTAATCTTTTATTATTTCTTAAGGTAATTTCTTTTCTTGTGATCATCTCCTGAACAGGTGGATATGGGACTCTTGAGGAGCTATTAGAGGTCATAAGTTGGGCACAGCTTGGCATCCATGACAAACCCGTAAGAGAAGTAAATTCTTTAGATAAATATGTTCTGCAGAATAATAGTTGTGTTCAATAAATATTTTAGATAGTACTGCATGCTAATTAAAAATGCAGGATGCAGGGATTTGCAAGTTGGAAGTATTTTTTAACATGAAAAATGCAATGATATGAAGTAATGATACTGCTGTGCAGGTTGGATTACTGAATGTAGATGGCTACTACAACTATCTCCTTACATTCATAGAGAAAGCTATAGATGATGGTTTCATCACTCCTTCCCAACGTCATATTATTGTCTCTGCTACAAGCCCTAAAGAACTTGTACAGAAACTTGAAGTACGTTTACTCACTTTAATTAGTACTACTACTCACTACTGCTTTATGAAAACCATAAATCGAATTACCTCGTTTAAAATTCATGACTTTGGACTTGGAAAATTAGATAGATGGACAAAGTGAAAGGTATTACTTTTTAAAGTTAAAGTCCGTTTACTCACTTTTAGTACTACTCACTGCTGCTTTATGAAAGCTAAATTAAGTCCGTTTACTTCATGGTCTATTTATTTCATGTGGGAATTTGTTGCTTACTTTCAAAAGGGTGTTATCTAATGAGCGGAAGGGATGGTGGTTTTGTTTTGCTTAGGAGTACGTTCCTGTGCATGATGGGATTGTCGCCAAAGATAAATGGGAAATGGAACAGGTCGAATTAAATGCTACTTTGCAGGCTGAGATAGCTCGCTAACTGTAGCCGAAGAACTAACGATAGCCCTAGATTGAAAAACGCTTGCCTAAGTTAAAGAAGAAAACAGATCATATATTACATGCTGACATGCATCAAAGCAGCTGATGGGGGGGCTTTCTGGGCTTCTCGTTTTTACTTTATATATACCAGTATTCCACTAATTTAGCTGGGTGCATATTTCTTATTTTCTCTAATCATATGTACTAGTATTATATATGTTATTGTTTCAGGCGTTTTGATAAATAAGATATGATTAGTAGGAACTAGGAAGTACAACTACAAGTAGTAGATGTAAATCAGCTGAAATATAGTTGGTTTGGATATGTATAGTTATGAAGCAAAAGGTGTATATCGGTATACGGAGTCTAATATAATTTAAGAACGATGCATGTACGATGCTAATGTAAATAGTTGTATGGTGGAAACGTAAAATATCTATTATGAACTTATGCTTAAAAAAAAGGAAAAAAATCTATTATGAACGCGAATAGTTGTATGGTGGAAATGGAAAATATCTATTATATTTTGCAACTCGGTTCACCGATAGAGGACGAAAAAAAATGATTCTCTCTCACTTGTACGACTCCTTCTCTCCCCCTCACCTGACTCCCCCTCTTCCGACAATTTTGGATCATACCGCTTTAACTGCATCAATGACTCTGGGAAAGACATCACTTGCATCACAGAATTCACACTTAATACAGATATTATAGGCATCACCGGAATTACAGGAATCACATAAATCTCTGATAATGCGATCACCATCAATGACACCCAGAGTAACATCCTAGAATGCTCTGGATACATAATGCTCTGGATACAAAGAAACTAAACTTACCAATCCCAATTTGATCATCAGCAAGCCTAAGTTTCACCCCAAATCAACTTTTCCCTACAATCACCCTAATCTTATTACCCATACTGTCTATTTAAACAACAACAATAACATCAATCCCTAGTCTGATTCAATCCTTTGGGATATTACAGACACTTATTCTGTCAGCACAAATCATTTAGATTGTCAAATTCAACACACGCACATCATTCATGAGCAATTTAAACAAACAACATTTAGAATAGCCAAACCCAAAAACTACAAAATATCCTTACAAACAGCATCAACAAAAAATAATCTCAAATTGTTTTAGCACGAAGCAACCCATAATATCTAATTGTTTAAACAAAAAACAAACCACAACCCTTCTTCAAACCCACCTCAAAATGATAATCAAAATCAAAGCTTATCCCATGTAAGAGTGAAGGATATGAAGAATAAGAAGAACCAACTTTACTTACTTCTGATGTTTACGAAAACCCTGGCTAACACTGCGAGTCCGGCTCTGAGTCATGTGATTGATTGGCACATTCAAGCGTACTACTGGATCTGGAGTCTGCGGCACTTCAAAAGGATTGACGTGGACTGGCTTTGTCTCTCCGGCCTGGTTCGCTTGCTCTGGTTCATCATCAAAACCGGTCTCTGGGTGAGCTGGCTCGGTGGCTGGTGGTGCTCCCCTGCAAATATAGCTCGACCAATCTGACTAGTTACTGGACAAAGAACATCCAACACCGGAAAGTGCATTGGCTCATCGTTCCTCCAGGACAGTGCAACCAATTGACGAACCTTAAACCTTGCCTCTGCAGGGAGAGTTATGGATTGAAATCCAATCATACTCAAACCGGAAACAATGAAATGATTAACAACAATTGCAACACCCTCATGCACCTGAAATAGACCAAACTTGGGATGATAAGCGTACAAAATCCAGTCATCATCGTCAGAGCCAGATCGACGACGCCTAACAATAGGAGATGGAGTCTCAGTAGCATCATTCATATCTTCATCTTCATCTCCTCCTGACGGTTTGTTAAAACCATCATTCTCAACTTCTGCATGTCGACTACTGCACCCACTTTCACTCTTATCCACTTGATCAACAAATGGATTGCTAGTATCCTGATTAATTGGATCGGGCTTTGGCTGATTGAAGAATTGAGTCAACCTTTCAACAGGCGAATCAACCAACAAATCATGCACAACTCCGGGTGGAACTCCTTGTTGCAAACACTCCTCAACTTTCACATTCACATTATGCTGCAAATCATCCAAATACCACGAAAAGCTTTCTTTGAATTCAGCAGACTCACAACCTTGGGGGAAAACGATTCCGTATGGAAACCGATCTACATTATACTCATGAGGATACCAGTGAATTCGAGGCTCGACATCAACCTCATACAATTTCTTCTTGCCTTTTTGATCTTCTTTCTTCTCACTATTAGCCATGGTGGAAGTTCTGTCTTTTGCAATACCAAACTGAGAATGGTGGCTTTACGAAAAGGGGAAAAGAAGCTGAACCAATCTCCGCTTACTGAAAGGATTTTTATATTGGAATTCATTATTAGGTTTTGGGTCGTTTCACCATTAATTGGCAGCGATTCCCAAAGAGAAACCTTTCTCTTCACTAAACCTCTATACCTATTCCCTGTCGTTTCAAATTTCCCTCAACTAGCCCATTATCACCTATACCCTAAGAGGGAAAAATCTCTCCAAACTCATTTATTTGATACTCTTCTTTGCCTTTCGACAGATGGAGGGAGGGTCGTTTTTTTGCATCCACTTGGAAACAGGAAAAGTTTGGTGGAAAATGCTGATTGGATCAACACATATACCTTTGGCACACACGCATTTCAGATATTCGACTGGTTGATTGTACAGTTCTTCGTGCTGACTCGAGCCTCTAACTCGATAGCTGACTGGAAAGATGATTGGAACAACGTGTTATACCATAATGAATGGAACTCAACAAATTCCATTGGCACATTCATCACCAATCCTCACCTCAGGCTGATCAAGGTCACCAAAATTACTGACTGGCAAGCCGACTCTCTTACAGGGTTTGATATTCTCAATCTCATCCCTTGCGTACGGAATTTTTTATCCTGTTTGAAATTAATGCATCATACTGACATTGCCATGATACTTAGTAGTCATTTGATACACATATTAACTCACCACTTCCTTAAAATTAGGATAAATTCTACTATTTCAGGTACTATTAATCTTGGCTCACGCCACTTCCATTTCTCTTGATCAACAAAGTTCGCAAACTTTGGTTCAAGGAATAAGGACTTATACATATATGTGTGTCCACAACTATGCTTATATCCTATCAATGGTTATGTAATCTAAACTCTCATTTCAATCATTGAAACATTCTCAGAGGACGGATGTAGCCGTTATTCACTGACCATTTTTCGTCAGAGCAATTTTCAAAGTGATTGAAACATAACATGACTTTCGCCACTAGGTAAAGATGAATTCGGCTAAAGCGAAAGCTTACCAACACATATTTCGAGAGATTGATAGGCGAGATAAACTCGGCTCGAAATATCAAAACGACTTTTGTCTCAAGAGTAGGAGATAGAATAGATAGACTTTTGAATGACAGATAAGTTCAAGTCTCCACATAAATTTTAGTCGATGAAGATCCACCAAATCCTTGAGTAGTCCTTCGTCTTGTATGATGATTTCCATGGAGTTCTTGAGCTCAACTACACTTTATATCCTAGTACGAGACCTTTAGCTATGTAGGCTAGAAATCAAGACTTATAGTTCCGATCACTAACATAGACAAACATGCTTGAGATAGCAACGCATGCGAGTTCGACCGAGCAATGCTCTAACAATCTCCCCTTTTGTCAATTTTAGTGGAAAAACTATTAATACATATGGAATACAAAAAATAAATTAATTAACTTTTGTAGGTCCTATTCCACATGTGTAATCTTCAACATTACTCGAAATCTTCGTCACTTCCAAGTACTCCAATGATCCCAAAGGTTGTAAGTTTAGCATCACCGTTGTTGAAAATCCGTAGCTATAACAATAAGAAAATAATAGTTCTCAATCATTGTTATATAGTGTCATAGTATAATTACACGGCGTCAAAATTCAATTGTATCACAACTTCAACAACAATACTATGGTGATATGTACCACTCCCCCTTAGTAAATACTCCATCTCACATGGAAACCACTCCCCCTTACATAATGATCCGAAATCCATATGTATTTGTAGTGCGAACTACATATTGATTCTCCCCCTTTTTGTCAATAAAATTGGCAAAGGTACAAGAACGGGATCCTAATGAAATTTCCGAAAGAGGCATTTCATGACCAAAAGAAAGCAAAAATATCAACTTGTTCTTTAGATGCAATCATAAAGCCGAAGCTAAATGCATTCATCAAGGAGTTTATAAAGATACAAGATAACCCCTATAATATTCCACAGCCGCACTCCCCACAAAGATTTGGCAATTAAGCGCATGTTCAAAAAGAACTCTCCCCCATAAAATGTCATTCCCGAAAGAACAACAAGAGCGACCTTAATTTTGAAAGATAAAAGAAGGATTTCTTTGGACATAACAAATCACATACAAGTATGAATTTGAATCCAAAATATTAAATTAACCACAAGAAGTTCATGATTAATTTAACCAGAACTGCTCAACACAATTAAACTTATGGAGACTTTAGAGCGCTCAATTAGATTAATCACAAGTGAACCCATAATTAATCTAATTGAAATACACAATCTAACTAATCACAAAGTAATCAATTTAATTGGTCGTACTCACATAAGAGGGTCTATGAAGCAATGACTAAGTTAATCATGAAAACAATCAACACAGTCATGAATGCTCAAACATAAGAAGACTTATGGAGTCATAACTAAATAACCAAACAAGATGATTAAATTAGTTCAAAATGCTCGACATAAAGTACCTTACGGAACAACAACATAGCTAAACAGAAATAATCAACTTGGTTGTTTAATGCTCAACATAAGACACCTTTACGGAGCCTCACAGTAATACATAAAATATGGATCAGGGAAGATCAATTACAGCAGAATACATAAGGATTCATTCTATTTTCCATCACTATTTGCATAACGACATTCAATAGACATAATCCTAGCAAACAAAAGATTTTAACCTATCTTCCATCAATAATTGACAATATAGGCTTAACTTTTGTATTTATCAAAAGTCCATTCATTCTTTCATCAATACATGCATATCAATTCATGAGCGACTTTACTTTTGACAAGATATGGGACAATCAAGTTCACGGACGCAAACACACATATCCCATAACAATATTGTAATATATACAACCATAAAGATTCATACTGCAAAAATCATCTTCCAAACAAGTTTAGAATTTAAACCAATAAATCTAAAAACATGAAGATGAAAGCTTTGGAGATAGCTATGTGTAATCACAATAATGGCTATTCCAACCTCTAGTTATTCTTCTAATAAAAAAAAGAAAATAGAAGACTTACTAGATAATATGAACACAAATTACTCATCTTCTTCTTCATCGGAGACACTCCAAGATGCTTGAATTGTGTTCAATTCTTCCTTGAGCTCGGGAAACTTCGTTGCAACCAAAGAGACAGATCGTGCATGTTGAAATCATACTAGTCATTCCAACGTCATCTCCCTTACACAACAGTGTGTTGACCCCAGGGTCACTGACATATTAAGGTTGGAAAATCAATCTACCTTAATTTTGTATCACGGGCCCCTTAGAACTAAGATTACATTACATATTTCTTGTTCTCTTGTTCTTTGGCTCATAGACAGATCGCTCTCCCAAGCATTGCTAGTAGTCAAACAACACCAACAACATGGAAGAATTCAGACAACCTTCTACTGGAAATTTTCAGATCACACATGGAGCTTGTACTTCATTTCTGTTTTGTTTTGGAACATTGAGATTAGTCCCCATCATCTACTAAACAAAAACACAAAGTACCACTTGCATCTTATAGACCTCAACTTCAAATTTCAAATTAAAGTCACCTACTCTCTCACCCTAAATAACACAACATTCACCATTACCACCACCATCAATATTCTCCTAAATCTCTCTCCCAAAGAATCCATGGCTTCTACCTCTGGTACCAAACCAGATGATTCAGTTGACAACCTTGTTGAGAAAATGAATTCCACACTAAATATCCCTGAGGATTTATTTCCAAAAGTCTTCATCAATTCAGAAAACGTATTACCAAAAAAACAATTGAAATGGAAATGGGTCTTTATTGGAAGGCTTTGTAGTAAAATCTCTCATGAAACCAGAACCACTCTGGATTCATCAACTCCAACTGGGAACTTAGAAGAAATGTTGAGGTTGCTCTGTGGAAAAATAGGAGAAATTATTATTCCAACAGGTTTGGCAGCATTGAAGATTACAGAGTTTTCAGACGAGGAGGAACTAGGGGTATTTTCAACAAACTTATTGTGCTAACATAAGTACCACCCCTAGTACCTGACTATATTGATGAAGTTAACTTCTATTCTGTTAAGATTTGGATCCTAGTCAAAAGAGTCCCTAGGTACACATTATTCTAGACATTAGCAACATTCTCAGACCTGCTGGAATTTTTCAAGAAGCCAAAAGAGCTTATGGCAGGGATGAATATGAAAAGAATCTTGAAGTTCTCTTAACCATTGATATCACCAGAGCTATGAAGTTTGGTATAGATGAAAAGAAGCCAAAAGAGCTATGAAACACCAACTATCTCTTACTGGTTAGAGTTTGCTTATGCTCTGAATGGTATTGCTTTCTGCAAAATATACAGAATCCTTGACCACCCAGGCCATCTCTATGAAGAAAAGGAAAAACTGTCAACTTATAGTCACAACAACTTTTAACCAAACAACCCCACAAATATCAACACCCTCCCAAATCAATACCCCAATAATTAAGAAGAGATCTTACTCTAACAAAGATGTTGTTGTTGATGGTGGTTTTTAGTTCAGGGATAGAATTGTAAAATCCTATATTTAATGTGATGTCGTTTTGCAAAGAAATAGAGCCATTTAAAAGTGATGAGTGCCTATGCCTCTTTGCTTACATATGTATTGAGCAATTCAGTATACTTATATACAAAATTTATTCAGAATAATGTCGATTGCAAAAATCCCAGATATTCAGTAAATTTTATTCGAACTCCCACCTGCATTATTCACTAATGCATGGCTTGCTGAGTATTTATTCTATGTTATGTTCCCCAGCTGAACTCTTGATATCGACATGACATGACAATTAATGCTCGCTCGTAGCTGAGTAGCATGAATTTCCCGAAGTGTCAGGATTAAGATGCGCATGGAAGTACTCAATCGGAGGCATGCAAGTTACGCTTCCCTCTGAAATAAGATTAGTGATTTTTTGTGTCAACGCACAAAATTCACCAAATTTGATTAATTTTGTGTCAGCTCGAAAAATTCAATTTTTTAACCTAATTTTACCAATTTACAAAAATTAGGTTTTGCCGCCTGCGCAATATCTCGATCCCCATTGGTCGAGACTAAACCTAGGCAAACTAGGAAATTGATCCACCATAGACTAGTAAGAGCAAAATCCTACCAAAAGTTGAAAAACAAGAAATAAAAAGGAATTGCGGCAAATAAAGGCAGTAGAAAATGGGGCGCGGCCGCACCACTTCGTCGACCAGTTCTCCCTAGCTTGCGTCGTCGTACCATCTGCCGACCATGCCCATATTGTTGCATGCCATCCCCTCTTTCCTACCGACCAATCAAATCGCTTTAAATGCGCAACCTACACCTTTGATTAAAGGTGGAAGTTGGCTGGCCGACACACTTAATTTCTTAAGAAATCGAATCTAGACTGTCCATGTCAGTCTTAAAACGATCACGACCGCACGATTTGGAAGGCCGATTTAACGAGCTTGACCTTCTCCCAGCGTGACCAAACAAGCTCCATGGTATTCACCAGAGGGATCACTTTTATTCCAACCAATCGGAATTCTCATAGCCTGTCAGCAACAGCCATAACCGCTAGCCAAAATAGGCCAGTCGCGCGGATGAAAAAGTTTCAATCGAATTAAGACCGTAATGGTAGTCTTAACAATCATGGTCGTCCAACTTCGCCAGCCGAATTGACCTGCCTATATTTGATTTTAAGCGACCTACAAGGTATGCAATATTCTCTACATAAACTCCTGTGAAAAACTCTAGCTAACTTAAGCATCAGAGGGTTTTTTGCAGGTACCCCCCCAACACTATTCACGTGGAAGGAAAGGTAGAAGTTCTATCTATTTCAACATCATCATCAGATTCGTGTTTGGAGGTGAAAATCTTTTACCTTACAAACATTGGCGCCGACTAAGGGGATTCGAGAAAAGAGATCGTGTTTTTACCAGATCGAGATTATGGCAAAAGTAAAGTTAAATGCACGAAGGATCGTTTCTGCTAGAAATCCGCAACGCACGATGACTGAACCAAACGACGTTCAATCAGCACCCGTTGTTCCTACTGGAAACAGAAGAGATCGAGATCGAGTTCGTGGCAGATCCCCAGATCCGAATAACCGGAGAAGCGAAAAACGACCAATTATCGAAAACGAAGAGATGGATGTTGACTCCATACTTGATGGAGGAAACCAGCGAGCTCGAGTTAACAGAGAACTGGTGTTCGGCAGTCCGTCAAGGAGGAATGATGACAGAGCTGATCTGCGAGATGGACGAACCGCAAACCCTAGTATGGAGGAAGATCTGTTGCGCCAGAAACTGCATGAGGTGGAGAAAGAAAACACTCTCCTGAGACTAGAATGTGTGAGCCCGTCTCGATCAAGGACTGTTGATATGAATCGTCAATATCGATTGAAAATTTTTGATCGTAACAGAAAGGGTCGATCTGTGTGGGAACGCCTCGGAAACCGGTTTAACCCGCATGTTGTTAACCAACATAAAGAAGTCATCGATCTGGATAAACCAGAGAAAAATATGTCAATAAACCACCAGGTGGTCACTAGAGATCTACCTAGACGGAGGCGTGTACGTGACCAACGAGTAGATGCCCGTGCGCAACCAGCCACAACTCAGCAGAGTACAACTAGAAACACCGCCCGCTCAAAAGGCCACAAGGATGACGAAGACGTGGTACGAGATCGGTACGACGAGAGAGAGCTTTCGCATGAATACTACGCTCGTTCGGAGCGAACCCGAATCAGAAGCGAATCTACATATCGTCAAAGAAGAAGAGTAAGATCAAGAGTGGAAGTTCCAGATAAACGGGATTATGAGCAGGAAGACAGTTCTTCTGATGGCGATGTGAACGCAATAACAGATGCTCGTCTTTGCAAGATGATCGAGAAAGTGATGTCGAAAAAGCGCTCCAGAGAGGAAAAGATGGACAGGATGCACCGAGCCGTATGAGCTCCCTTCAAACGGAATATCAGAGAATTCCGACCGCCAATGAATTTCCAAGTTCCCAAACTGCCATAATTAGATAAGAAGATAGATGATCCGTGTTTTATATTATGAAACTGCCATGATTCTGTGGCAGCACAGCGGTGAGTTGATGTGCAAGATGTTTCCGCAGTCACTGACTGGCGGAGCAATTACGTGGTTCAATCAGCTCCGGGCACGGTTGGCCGGGACTTACCATAAGCTGGTTGACAAGTTCATCTCTAACTATAAACACAACAGATGTGACTGGAAGGGATGCCACACATTTTTCCTTCTGGGTATCTGGAAAGAGGAAAGCATCAGACAATTTACTCGACGCTTCAAGCAAGAGTTGGCCGATGTCGATGGAGCCAACGATCAAGTCGCCATCGAGGCTTAAAAACAGACATACCAATATGATCAAAGAGGTTTATGCGGTTCCATGGTCAAGAGACCACCAAATACTATGGAAGAAATGTATGATCGAGCCGAAGAATACGCTCGAGTTGAGGATGATTCGAAAGCTCGAGAAACAAGAGAAGTTAACAGATCATCTAATCATCCAAATGATGGGAAGAACGACAAGTCTAAGAACCGTTCGAGTGGACAACATAATGATCGAGGTGAAGTTGAGAGAAACACCATGGGGAATGAGTGGAAACTGGATATCAGAAACATCATGATATGAAGCTGACACCATTGAAAATACGTCTTACAAAGTTGTATGAGAAAATAAGCAAGGATTTGAGCCCCCCTCTGCCTTTGCCAGCGGAGACACGTGATAAACGCGACAAAAGAAAATACTGCAATTATCATAAAGACGTTGGTCACAAGACTGAGAATTATCGCTCCTTAAAGATCGAAGTCCAGCGAATGATAGACGCTGGAAAGCTACAAGAGTACGTGAAAAAGGATTTAGGGAAAATTTCGGGGAAATTTGGCACAGCACATGTGATTAATATCAGTCACGCCAGGATCCATTCAATGACCAGACGGGCATCAGAAGATGAGACCAGGAGAAAGCTCAGGAGGTTAAAGTAATGGTACGTGACAAATCACATTGATTTTGTCAGTGAAAATGGAGCAGAAATTCTGGAGCTTGGATGCACAAAGATCGAAGAAGATCAAGAGCATACTGTCTTTTTGACTGACAGAGGAGTTTACTGCTATACTGTGATGCCGTTCGGGCTAAAGAACGCATGAGCGACTTACTAACATTTGGTAGATGATATGTTCAAAGATCTGATTGGGAAGACGATGGAGGTATATATCGACGATATGGTAGTAAAATCTAAGCAAAAGGAATCTCATTTTCTATCTACAGAAGACGTTCCATATCTTGAGGCGATATCGTATGAAGCTCAATCCAGCAAAATGTTCATTCAGACTATCCTTGGGAAAGTTCCTTGGATACTTGATGACGCACAGAGGAATCGAGGCGAACTCGGAGCAAATCAGAGCCATCAGAGATATGCCATCCCCAAGAACGAAGAAGGAGGTCCAGAAGCTAGCAGGGCGATTAGCAGCTTTAAGTCGTTTCATTTTGCGCTCGTCAGATCGATTCAAGCCATTCTTTAACGTTTTGAGGAAGGCAGTTAATTTTGGTTGGACGGAAGAGTGCGAAAGAGCTTTCGAAGAAATCAAACTGTATTTATCTACTCCCCCAGTATTGGTGAGTCCAAAAACTGGGCAACCTGTTGGAGTTTATATGGCTGCAGCGGAGAACGTTGTAAGCGCAGTACTATTTGTTATTGAAGAACATGAAAAACTTGTCAGTAAATCTCTGACGGGGGCGGAAACACGGTATAAAAAGATTGAAAAAATAGCACTTGCACTGTTGCATGCATCACGTCGCCTCAAGACGTATTTCCAGGGAAGACAGATCGTAGTCTACTCTGAATATCCGCTGAAGAGAATCCTGGAGTGTGCTGATGATTCCAGCCGACTGTCGATATGGTCAAATTTTCTGGGGGCGTATGAAATCAAGTACAAAACCAGAACTGCAGAGAAGGGACACGCACTGGCTACACTGTTAGCAGATTTCCCTGTGGACGACATAGAAACAGTTACCGAAGAAGAAGAACTGTTGAACAAACCCGAAGAGTCAACCATTAATCAGACTGGGGGAGAGTCCACTATGGAAGTCGATACACCTGAGCTACTGTGGACTGTGTTTACTGATGGGTCATCAAATGTTGGTGGAGATGGTGTTAGTTGTGTCATCCTTACTCCCGAAGGTTCAAGGATCGAGAAAGCAACTAGATTGGGATTTCACGCATCAAACAAAGAAGCTGAATATGAAGCAGCAATTGTCGGTTTAAAAGTTTTCAAAAATTTAGATGCGAAGAACGTGAAGCTGGTCACTGATTCTATGCTAGTAGTCAATCAGTTTTTGGGCACCTACAAAGCCAAAGACGAGAGAATGGCCTTATACTTGGATTTCATGAGAAAACTGGTAAACGAGTTCGACCAGTTCTCTATTGGGCAGCGACCCCGACCGGAAAACTGGCACGCAGACGCTTTAGCATATCTGTCTTCCGCAGTCGATACTGACACCACTCGTTTCGTGGTAGTGGATTTCCAAGAGTTACCTAGCATCTCCGGCAGCCACTTTGTTCTAGCTCTCGAACACGCTAGTGGGGGAGAGAGGGTAACCACATCAGAACATGAAGATATCGGCAACATTGACAGAAACATGGATGTTGACAGTCCGGTGATAGACAATTCAGGCAATCCTGCTGAAAACGCTTAAGACTGGCGTCAACCATATATTCGGTATTTGACAACCAGTGAACTCCCAAAAGATGAGTATCTCGCCTCAAAAGTGAAGAATAATGCATGGATATATTCAATGATTGGGGGACAGTTATACCGCAAACCTGTAGCTTTGGAGCCATTATTGCGATGCGTATCAGCCGAGGAAGGACAACATATACCGGCAGAGGCTCATGATGGAATATGTGGCGGCCATTCTGGAGGGCGCAGTCTCGCGCACAGGATATTTACCCAGGGGTACTTCTGGCCATACATGCAAAAAGATGCTAAAGAGTACGCGCAGAAGTGTGTGCCATGCCAAGAGCATGCTCCAATTCCTAGAAGGCCCCCCAACGAATTGCATCCAGTTTTATGTCCCTGGCCATTCGCTAAGTCGGGACTAGACGTCGTCGGACCACTCCCCAAAGCTCCTAGAGGAGTGAAATTCGTTTTGGATGCTACTGATTATTTTAATAAATGGGTCGAGGCAGTGGCGCTTGTACATGTTACCAGACATGATGTAAAAAGGTTCATTTGGGAAAACATCGTCTGCATATTCGGAATCCCACACGAGTTAGTGTCAGACAATGGCAAGCAGTTCGACTCTGGAGTGATCAAAGAATTTTGCAAGAATTTGAGCATTTGCCACAACTTCTCTGCTCCCTATTATGCTCAGAGCAACGAGAAGGCGGAAGCAACCAATCGTGTTATTATGGAAAATCTCAAGAAAAGGCTGGAGAAGGCGAAGGGAAAATGGACAGAAGAGTTCCCAGGAGTCTTATGGTCTTGCCGAACGACCCCAAAAAAATCCACTGGATTTTCCCCATTCACACTGGCTTATGGGACAGAAGCAGTCATACCTACAGAGGTACATCTGAAGACTACCAAGACCCGTGCTGTCAAATCTGGAAACAACGACAGCATAATGTCTTTGGATAAAGAGTTGCTGGAAGAACAAAGAGAAACAACCATGCAGCAATTGGTTCGATACCAGCAGACAATCAAGCTGAGCTATGATCGTAAAGTCAGAGAAAGATCATTTAAACCAGGGGAATATGTCTTGAAGAAAACTCGAGCAACCACGATGGAACAAAACTGTGGAAAGCTTGGAGAAAATTGGGAAGGTTCATACGTAGTATATAGTCCCGCATCTCGTGGCTCATACTACTTATGGAATCTCGGTGGAACTCAAGATTCAAAACCATGGAATCGATGGAATTCGTTCCATCTAAAGAAGTTTTATCATTAGCTAAATTCGCATAGGAGTAGTTTCGTTTAAATCCTGCTGTGCTGCACTCTTTTTCCTGTATGATGGTTTTATCCCACTAGGTTTTCCACGTCAAAAGTTTTAACGAGGCAGCTGTTGTCGGTCAGTAGGTACTTATCTTGTTATTCCTATTCAGATATTTAATTCAATATTATTTTGGTACTCCACACTCTATCAAGATTGTTCGTATTTAATTATAAGCAGTTGCGGATGGTTCGAATCTGCAGTCGGTCCTAGATAGCAAAGAAGTACAGTTCGAGTCTGCTGTCAGCAACATCTCCAACACCTCGCAGATAGGGTGAATGCACAGTTCGAGCATTTTTTACCCTATCCCCATCATATGGGACGTCAACAAATGTGGCGAACATTTTCTCCTGTCTAGGCATGGGAAAGTGTACACATCTCAACTCTGAGCGCATCTTGAATAGTAGGATTGGCCCCTGCGCGAATTCAAGATAGCAGAAAAGCATAAATACTCATTCCATGCGCGAGCAAAATGCAGTAAGGAAGTGCACCCTGGCGCGAGCATTGAGCAGCATGACACAGTTGCATACTGGGGGGCGAGTTATATATCACCTCAGTCACTTGGGGGCGAGATATATAACACCGCAGCTCACAAAACAATACCTGGGGCGAGTTGCATAACACTCCATAACACGCTTGGGGGTGAGTTATGCAATACTCCAGAACAATGCGAAGTTCAGTCGCGGACAGAATTGGGGAACCCGAACTTCTTAATCCATAATCCATAACAAGTTATGGATTAAGAGGGGTCGATGTTTGTACCCTAATATTTTACACCAAAAGTGGGCTTACTTAGGCCTAAAAAGCTCATATGCAAATAGGCCTAATATGCTCTTCTTGTAAGCCAAGTATGGCTAACTAGGCCTCATAAGCACTATACATAGAAGCCCATATGCAAATATCCAAGTCAAGGAAAGAAGGAGCCACGTCACCGTTGTCATGTCACCAGTGTGGGCCAATCTGAGGCTGACACTTCATCAACAGCCAACACGCCAGCAGCGCCACGTCATCACATCAAACTCATCAGCGAGTGTCACGTCAGCGATAACGAGCCACGTCAGCAATTATGTGCCACGTCAACAAACAGACCAGCCAGAGGGCGCCACGTTGACAGAAAAGTTCAGTCAGCAGTCCGGTGTATGGTGACATCAGCATAAGTCAGCACATTGTGATGACGTCAGTGTACTCTGTTTAGAAGAGAATATTTCGTCAGCATATACCGTTACCGTCTAACGCCGTTAGCATGAAGCGAATCAGGTTCGTGCTACTTAACAACGTCATGCCGCCGTTAGAATCACCGTCTATAGCATCAGCAATCATCTTCCCCAGCTGCGGCGACGGCAGAAGTTCCCGGCGGTGAACCCCGAATGGCCATGCCCGGCGGGTGTCCGACAACAGTTGGCTTTGGTCCTATGCTTCGCGATGCATCCAGTTAAAATACACTTCGGATATTTGCGCCCCATTTCTTTACGCTGAAGGATATTTGCGCCCCATTGAGCCAACTCAACCAGCTGAGTTAATTAGTCGAATCAAGACAATAGCTTGATGAATTTTTCATCCCCATTCTGTTAGGCTTGCAGATTTATACGCCCCACTGTGGGCTTAAGTGAATTACTCTTCATGGGCTTGGCATTTTACACATTTGTTTGGGCCAACCATTTGCACCTTTAACCCTAGAGGAAGTTTCTGGAAATTTCTGGAAAGATTGTTGGCCAAGTCACATAGGGAATATTCTGGAATGTTCCAAGAGACTTGCAGGGCAAGTAAACACAGTTATGCTTATCTCGAAATTAGGGTTAAACCCTAATCTGCAACATATAAATACATAGGTTCACAACCCTAAAAGGTACGCAATCTTCTCTACACAAACTCCTATGAAAAACTTTAGTTAACTTAAGCATCAGAGAGTTTTTTGCAGGTACCCCCAACACTGTTCACGTGGAAAGAAAGGTAGCAGTTCGATCTATTTCAACATCATCATCAGATTCGTGTTTGGAGGTGAAAATCTTTTACCTTACAAACAAATATTTTATAAATATCGATTTCACAAATAACATAGTTATTTAACCTAAGAGCATTACATGCTATTTCTTGCGGCAAGTTTCATAACTTAACTTATAACATATAACCGCTCGCCTCCTAGCTTGCGCGTGATTTGTCAAAATAATTCGGTCTTGCAAGCAAGACCCACTCAAAAACTTGCTACATATTTTCTACAAAATACTCGAGATATCAAACATGTCACAAACTGGGGGATGTTCATCAGGGTATTGGTCTGACGGTTTAAAACGTGTGGCGAGCAACGCGCCCATTACGAGAAAGTGTCAGGAAGGGCGGACAATTAGTGGCAGTAGAGAAGTAGTGGGAGTAAAACCAACCAGTCTTCCCCTCATGGTAGGGACGTGGTTTTTACCATTCTACAGAATCTCCACTTCTCCATCACCCAACTACTTCCACTTCCTATGAGATCAGTGTGTGTTCGACT
This sequence comes from Papaver somniferum, assembly GCF_003573695.1. Classification (NCBI taxonomy): domain Eukaryota; kingdom Viridiplantae; phylum Streptophyta; class Magnoliopsida; order Ranunculales; family Papaveraceae; genus Papaver; species Papaver somniferum. Next base: position 101,240,430 of record NC_039360.1, read on the forward strand.
ATGACTTGTATAAATAGATTTTTCAATCTATTTTCACCAAGTGTTATTAACACAAGTATCCAAAAAATACCAAGAACTTATAGCTTACATTCCGCAAGCAAGTTACACATTCTGATACAAGTCATAAAACAACCACACCTTCATAGTTCATCATTCTGATCTCAACACCTTCTTCGCTTCCCTCCCTAAGATCAACTCTTCTCTTTCATTTTGTGACCGAAGCAAGACTGGAACGGCCATTTCTTGGTATAGGCCAGAATTATGCAGATTGATATCTCGAATCTAAAGTACTCTTGTGCAGTACATTTGTTTAGGGTTTAGATTCGTTTTTTGGCGGCACACCCAATTTACCATTTTCAGCAGAATCAGTTTTTACCCTACTACAAATTGGCAACCACTGTGGGAGATTAATCTCTTGGTTGCAAAATCAATTTCTCAATTTTCCTTTCAATCTTCTCATTTTCATTCTCAATCCCTCCAACTTACCATTCTAGAATGTACCTCGGCCAGTCAAACTCTTCCAAATCCACCAATGCTCGAAACCCAATCACCACGGAAGGCATAGTAAAAATGTTAGAAGATGTTGTGGAAAATCAAGCTGATATCATCAAGTTGCAAAATGAGACGTTTTGTTTCTTGAAGAGTATGACAGGCCGGCTATGGAAAGAACCACCAAACGTTTGCTCGGGGAATGTCATCAATTATAGAGAGAACACAAAACTTATTGAATACTTGTTCAAAGTTTGCGTCTCCGCCGAAAAAAATGAAGACAAAGCACGCAGCCATATTGAACGGGAGCAAAAAGGGGATGACCAACTAAGTCTAGCCAACGATAAAGATCTGGAGCAGTTTTCCAAAGCTAAAAGAAGAGACGCGCCAAGTGTGTCACAATGTATGCATGACAAGGGTAAGGAACCAACTTGCGAAGCTTTCTTAGAAAATCAGTAACATTAGACCCTTGCATAAGTTCAGAGAGTTTTCCAACGGTCCGCAGCCGCGACCGCTTTAACCTTGCTGAAAAGGGAAACACCTGAAGAAGCAGAAATCTACCAAGGCATTCACGAATATGAGAACTGCATCAACAAACAATACTCGGTTCAGCCGCCCCATGTCGCTATTACTGATGCAAGGCCTTCAAGAGAAGCCCAACAAAATCACCAAGTTACACGATCCGCGCCTACATCAGCACCCGCTACTCCACCCTCGAAACGAGCTTCATGTCAAAACCTACAAGAGTTTCCACGAAAACAACTGCTAACGCGAGAGAAGCCAGACACGAGGTACCCGGTCTTTCCACTCCCAATAAGGAAAGTCCTAGAATGGCTAGAAGTTTGGGTGCGAGACAGGGTTATCCTACTACCTCTCATACGTCATACAACACTTTGAAAATACGATAAAAACTTTCTAATTGGAAATGTTTCCATGCTTGCGTTGACAATCTATACGACACTGTCTTTACGCATCAACATCCACAAGACCACTCTCCCGACCTCTATTGGCTTGCATTATCGCAGCAACATAAGACTCGACTTCCTTATTGACCATAATGAAGCATTGTTCCAACCCAATCACATCACTGTCATTGATATTCATAACTTTTTTTTAATATTTACTAAATATGTTCTCCCACATGGTGTTACCATGTTGCTGTACACCATAGATACAATCTTGCGTAAAAAAATATAATTACGAAAAATACATTCATCTTCAGCGAGAGTGAATTTTGGACCCCGAACTTAGTCCTTTTTCCTTGAGATTGATATTGAGAATCCATATTATAAGAAATTAAAAAGTGTAGAGAAGGTGTGATTAGTTTATCTTGTTTTAGATTAGAAGAATAGTGAGAGATTTATAAATTCTGGTGTAAGTTAAAATGAATTTGAACTTGAGTATTTATAGAGGGGGTATTACTGGAACTTGGATGAGAACTGATGAACAATCATCAAACCAACAACGATAGAAAGAGTAGCACTGGCGCTCTTCAGACTAACGAGCGCCGTCCTGAACATCGAGCGACGGAGTCCCAGACGCTCGTTAGAGATTCCGTCGTCTATACCTAAGTGGTATATTTGATATTTTGAAAAATAAGTTTGCCGCTTTTCCATACCCATAGTGGGTGGAAAAGTGATAAATCATGATGATATATTTGATATTTTGAAAAATTAGTTTGTCACTTTTCCATACCCATAATGGGTGGAAAAGTGATAAATCATGGTGTTTGACATGTACATAAGAATAGGCCTTAACGCAAAATTTTAAGCATAGTATATGTGCCCTGCTAGAATAATATATTAATATTTAACAAAATAAAAAAGTTCTCACTTTTGGGCAGGTTGGAGCCATGCAGGATAACAGAATCGCGGTTCCGCCCTGACTAGAAAGTGTTGGAGACTTGGTGATAAAAAAATTAGTATCTCAGTTAAAGTTACATTTGCATACATTCCTTCATTGCCGATAGTGTTATTCATTGTTTGCAAGACTTTCTATTTGTCTTATCTTCTCGTCTCTTCTGCACCCATTACCCATTTGCAAGATGTAAATTGTGTAATTTGACAATGTCAATATAAAAAAAAAACTTGGTTAAGGAAATCTAATCAACTAGGCTTATGTACAGATAAACCTCATGGCCTTTTGTTTCCTACGAAAGCATGTTTAAAACCTCGTTTGGGAGGCATTGATTGGTTTGGAAAATATGAATAACACAAAATAGGATTATGAATTTATTAAGTAAAGGATAATCATCCTCATCCAGGTATTTTCACAAACAATACGAAAATTTTCTTACTAATTTTGAGAGAATTTGAGTAATTAAATAGACATCATTTTGTTGATCAAATTGTCAAATATTTAAGGTCAATTTTTTTTTTTCAAGAATACTAAAAACACCTCAAAGTATAAAAAAAGAAAAGAAACGTAAGATGACCAATCTTATCTGAACCATAAACATTCACAGAGGCGTTTTCTTGGACCCGACTGAACTTGAGATTCGACTTTTTTTAATTGACATGACTTATCTTTAATCTAGTTTAAATTGGGTTTCTGTATTTGAAAGAGGGAAATAATTTACCCTTTATAATCTAAAGGGTAACTAACTTAGTGTTTTTATAGCATTAGGATATTCCTTATCATACTATCTTTGATGGCAATATTTGCACGGTTCCCAAACCAAACGAGGGTTATTTATTTGAGTTCAAATCCCAAAGTGATCTGAAATTGTAGGTTGTAATTCTTAAGGCCAGAGTCTGGTCACTTTCCCCACTTTAAAGATAATATAAGAATCTTAATTACCCTTTATTTATCAAAACTTGATTTTACTTACCGTATTATTCTGGAAAAAAAGATGTATCTTACACATATACGATTGATTTTGGTGTTATTTATGAAAAATTGTGAATATACGTTTACAACACATTTAAGACAAATTGTTGTCTAAAGATTTTTTTTTTTGTTGCGAACTAAATTTTGTGCACACTCATATAGAAAGAGTTAATTTGATTGATCAAATAATACCTATGTATTAATGGATAACCCAACTATTACGGATGTTATGAATCTCGTTACATGTTATTTAACTACTAAAATTAAATTAAAGGAGTTGACTAGAAGAGAAAGGGAGTATATGAAATTAAATAAGTATGAGGAATATGTTGCCAAACAACAATCCAGAATAAGTGGCTAGACCTAAACCTACTTGGATCCTCCGTCATCTTACACAAATACAACCATTGGTCATATTCAATTAGTTTCTTCTGCACCAACATATCATTTTTGAAAAAGCGGGGGTCTAACAACCACACCCAATATTTCGCTTAGCAATCTGTATGGAAAAACTCCAATATACTTTCGAGAGAATCAACTAGACAGTCATACTCAATCTCAAGAAAAGTATATCCAAGAGTTGTATCTCAATTTCTAAATTCTATCTGCAACCAAACAAATATGAATTTGCGAGCCCGATTGAATATAAAATAAATAACTTGAACGGTACCAAAGACCAATGTTCAAGGATCAATCAATTTCAATCAACAACTAAAGGTTGGATTTACCAATTGATCGATTCAACGCACAGCCTGTGATATTTCAATTATACAACAAAATATAATGCAGAAAAGAAATAACACAGACACTAGAAGTTTTGTTGACGAGGAAACCGCAAATGCAGAAAAACCCCGGGACCCAGTCCAGATTTGAACACCACACTGTATTAAGCCGCTACAGATACTAGCCTACTCCAAGTTAACTTCGGACTGGAATGTAGTTGAGCCCTAATCAATCTCACACTGATCAAGGTACAGTTGCGCTCCTTACGTATCTGAATCCCAGCAGGACTCTGCGCTCTTGATTCCCTTAGCTGATCTCACCCACAACTAAGAGTTGCTACGACCCAAAGTCGAAGACTTAATAAACAAATTTGTATCTCACAGAAAAGTATATTGTATAGATAAATCTGTCTCCCACACATATACCTATGAATTTTGTTTCTTCTTTTGATAAATCAAGGTGAACAGGAACCAATTGATAAACCGTACTTATATTCCTGAAGAATAGCCTACTATTATCAATCAACTCACAATAATCTTAATCGATTAACGAAACAAGATATTATGGAATCACAAACGATGAGACGAATATGTTTGTGACTACTTTTCAATCTTGCCTATCGGAGAATAAATCTCGAGCAAATATTAAAGAAGATAGTACTCAATCAGGATAGAAAACATCAAGATCAGAACATGCAACTACAGAGAACTAGTTGGGTCTGGCTTCAAAATCCCAATGAAGTCTTTAAGTCATTAACCTACAGGGTTTCGTGAAAAACCTAAGGTTAAAGGAGAATCTACTCTAGTCGCAACTAGTATCACACAGGAGGTGTGGGGATTAGGTTTCCCAGTTGCTAGAGTTCTCCTTTATATAGTCTTCAAATCAGGGTTTGCAATCAATGTTACCTTGATAATAAAGAATTCAATATTCACCGTTAGATGAAAACCTGATTAGATTCAAGCTAATATCTTTCAACCATTAGATCGAACTTAGCTTGTTATACACGAATAAAATGTATCGTTATTTAGATAAAGGTAACCGTACCTAAACGTGTACACTTAGTTGGTTCAACAATAGTTAACCAAAGGTTAGCCGTATGAGCACTTTCATATCAACCTTATTCATCTTTATCATAACTAGTTCAAATGACTCAAATGAAACTAGTTAGACGGTTTTTCAATTGTTTATATTCTCATAGAAGTATACAAGACACAGTTGAAGCAAAATAAGTTTTGATTCACTCGAATCATTTCATGAACATTAGACACGGTTTTCAAAAGATTGCATTCCTTATTATATAAATGTATTAGTTCATGGAAAAACCGATTTTAGAACATAACCTACTTAAGTATGCAAACGGGTACGCATGCCTAAGTAGCCGGACCGAGTTTGGTTACGCTAGTACGCGTACGGGTACGCATACCACTTTACTCTTCCAAAGTCCTTCAGAAATTCACGAAACTTGAACTTCCGCCAGTACGCTTACGGGTACGCATACTTAGTTTCCGGACTTCCAACAACCAACCAGTACGCGTACGGGTAGGCATACCATGGTTCCTGGTTTTGGACTTTACACAAATGTGAATACACACTATGTTTATATCTAATAATGGTTACATGTTCTAAACCCTCATTTCAATCATTGAAATATTCTTGGAAGACGACAATAGATGTCTCACACAAACTATTAGCTTCAAAGCAATTTTCAAGTGATCGAATGATCAATACGAAACATTCCGACTACATCAAATGAATGTCTCATACAAATCATGTAAGATGTTACAAGGCGATTTTCACATGATCGTCTTTTGACTTTCGTCAAAATTAAAAGATGAACTTGGTTAAAACAAAAGCTTACAAACACATATTTCGAGAAATAGATAAGCGAGATAAACTCGGCTCGAAATACCAAATGTGTATAATTGAAGTCTATATAGCAATACGACTTTTTGTCCCAAATAGGAGATAGAGTAGATATACTTTTGGGTGATAGATGAGTTCAAGTCTCCATGTACCTTTTGTTGATGAAATTCCACAAGTTCCCTTTAGTAGTTCTTCGTATTCATTCGATGAACGCTGTGAAGTCTAAAGCTCAACTACACTTTCTATCCTAATATGAGACTTAGCTATAAGTAGACTAGAAATCAAGACTTATAGTTTTGGCAACTAAACTTGACAAACACGCTTGAGATAGAAACGCTTGCGATTTCGACCGAGCAGTGCTCTAACAATTTTCTAACTAATCAACCCTAAAAACGGTTCTGCATTTCTCACATCCAATTAAACCAAAATTAGCGACAGATTATTGCAAAACAAGAAGAAGAATGTGAATTGATAATTAAAGAGAGATCGATGAATATCCTTCGATTAAAATACTGGGTCTTGCTTTTCCTTCTTCTCGTTCATGATGTTTCCGACTAAACTATCTTCTCTTATCCCCAGTTTGAGCTGTCGTTGTTGATTCATCCTATTCATTTGTTGGACCAAAAATTAATGAAAGAGAAAACCAAATCAGAGTATATTTTGTGGTTTTGTTCACTCTTAAGGTTTTGTTGATGCCTTGGATTGAAATATAAATCTATAAATTCTAGTTTCTTCATCTAAAAGCTCCACCATCTAACCTAATTTGATGCAGAGAAACTGGATAACAGTATAAATATAAGTCGTTATACTTGAGGTGAGCGGGATTCGAAGCACCCACCTTAATGTCCTTATTTTACCAATTTGTCATTCTTACCATTTCATTATTACGAAGATGCATATCATATATCAAAAACACGGAAGGGCATATTAGTCATTTAATTGTAAAATAGTGAAAATGCCTCTTCAATTTTATGTAAGTTAGATGTAAATAGTTTACAAATATATATGACCGCTCAAAAAAGAATTATACATACAAAATAAAAAGTAAACATGGTCGTTCCTTGTGGACCGGACAAGATGGTATTCTGATCCATGATGGATTGGTATTTATTTTCGGTTTTCTACGTCATCTTTTACTAAGGACGTCAACAGGTCGCTTTTTGGTCGGACACAGTGGGAACCGGGACTGGTAAAATACCTGGTACCCATGAGTTGTTGAGAGAATAGTCTATCTTTTAGAAGAATGTCTAGATCTTACTAATTTTGGTTTAAATTTATTAGAGCATTGCTCGGTCGAACTCACAAGTGTTGTTGTCTCAAGCTTGGTGTCAAATTTAGTTGTCAAAACTATATCTTGATTTCTAGTCTACAGTTAGTTAAGTCTCGGACTAGGATAGAAATGTAGTTAAGAAATAGTGGATCACGGAAGTCATCATTGCGTTCTACCGTTTGAAGGAGAAGATCAACCGAAGATTTTGGAGAACTTCATCAACAAAAGATAAGTGAAGACTGAACCACCTATATCTCAAGTTATATTCACTTTTCTATCATTTGAGACGATGTCGCATAACTAATTAGACTATTATATATAGACAAGAATTTCGATTTAAGTTTATCTTGATAATTAGTTCTCGAAATATAATGACTAAGCTTAATGAACATTTGTTCATACTTGATGAATTTTGGTTAAGGACAATTTATTGTTCGGAATCAAAATCATGATTCAAGTTTTATCATTCGAGGATAGCCTGGAGCAGTGATATGTTTCAATGATGTTATTCAGGAATGTTTCGAATCGATTTAGAGAGAAATATAGAAGTATTATAGATTCGGATACAAGACAGTGGTCCCATTCTTACAAACTGGGAAAACTGTTATATGTATGAACCCTTATTACACGTACACGTAACGGAGTAGCTATATACATATATCGACTTACAGATTAATGGTACGCATATTCTTATGTATATCATATGAAAATCTGTTTAACTCATGAACCGGATTGGTATGCATACTTGTATGCAAACCATTTATGAACTGTGGTTATGGAACCAGGATTAGTTTCCAAACCGGTATGCAAACCAAAAAAGTTTTGTGTTCTTGAAATCGGATGTGTTTCCAAACCGGTACGCAAACCGATTTAGTTCTATGAACTCCGGAACTTGGTCTTGTTAAATGTTTACAAACCGATAGCATACTGTGACTGAACTGATTCACGAACGACAATGGTATTTGTACCTTGTACACCTACTAACCATGTCGATTATATTTACATGTGTGTTTAAATTATTTCTTCGAGATAATTAGCATTTGATTAATTCTCTAAAAATACTAGACTTATTTGATCACATGTTTGTGACTTAGAGGTTATGTCTTATGCATTCATGAAAATGAAGATTAAGCTTTTAAGTTCAAGCCGGCTAGTTTCTGCTAACCATGTTAAACATAGACTTTGTACACGGTTCTATTACGGTTTTACCTAACTAGAGTGTATATATTGTTTATGTGAATCAGATTCAAATACTCATCTAACGTGGATATTGTTTGCTTGGTTCTAAATCTACCTTATCTTAAAGCTAAAGCAATATATGCTTTGAATGTCCATAAAAGGGGAACTTCAAGCAACTGGGATCTTTGAATCCCAACACCACATTTTGGTGTGTTCTAGTTGTATCTAGAGTCGTTCTCTTCATAACCCTTTTAGGGTTTAGCGACTATAAAATCTTCATAGGGATTCGTGAAGCCAGGTCTAGTTATCTTTCCTTGATAACTCAAGATAGATTTAAATCATCAAAGTTCTCTTCGTCTCAAACTTTGTTGATTCCATAGGTTTTATACTTGTGAGGTGAATAATAATCTAGGCTGCACTTCGGGTTGCATAAGTCCGGATTTTGAGATTAGTTAGACTTTGTCTATTGCTATCGATTTCCACACCTTTGATCAAGTTATTTAATTGTAAAAACAAATATTTGTCTATCGCTATCGATTTCCACACCTTTGATCAAGTTATTTGATTGTAAAAACAAATCATCTATAGGCTTAATCTGTGGGAGGAAGATTTGGTCTAAAGTTTTCAATTGAGTTGAAGCAACTTTTGGTTGGTGTGACTTCAGCTAAGGGAATTAATTGCGCGGAGTCCTACTAGGATTCAAGAGGCATAAGGAGCGCGATTGTACCTTAATTAATGGTATACCTTTTAGGGCTCAACTACATTCCAGTCCGACGTTAATTGGTAGTAGGCTAGTATCTGTAGCGGCTTAATACAGTTTGGCGTTCAATCTAGACTAGGTCCCGAGGTTTTTCTACATTTGTGGTTCCTCGTTAAAAAAACTTCTGGTGTGTTTTTTTTTCTTTTTCTGTATTATATTGTTTATCTTTAAAATTGAAATATCATAGGTTATGCGTTAATTAATCATAGTAGATACATCCGACCTAGTTTGTTGGATAAGACTTGATTGATTCTTGGACATTGGTCTTTGGTACCGTCCAAGTTATCTCTTTGTGATTAGGTTCACGGATTTGTTTCCATAAACGTTTTATTCGCAAGAGAGACAGATATAGCTCTAGATACTATTCCTTGATTGAGTTTAACTCTCGGAGTTGTATTGAGTTTGTCCATACAGATTGCCTAAGAAAAAAGTGGAGTTGTATTTGGTACCCCGCATTATCAATTGGTATCAGAGCAGGCATACATGCTAAGACCTAATAAGTATGTACTTGAAGCAGTCTGACTAGATGGACATGAGTGCGATCTTGATAAATGTACCGCCAGCATTTGATGGCTCAAATTACTTATGGTGAGAAATTGTATGCATTCCTTTTTACAAGCTCGTGACTTTGAGACATGGAAGCTTGTAGTTATTGGACACGAGGCGCCAACATTTATTAGAGAGGGAAACATTGTCGTCAAACCGTTAATAGCTTATAGTGAATCCGAGATAAGTGCTGCAAAGCATAAATCAGAAGGGTTAACGATATTATCCACGCCATAATCCCAGAACTTCAGCACCATGTGACATCATGCACTAGGTCTAAAGATGCTTGGGATATCTTAGAAACCGTATTTGAAGGATATACCTCAGAGAAAGTTGCTAGGCTTCAAAACCTAAATTCTGACTGATAAAATCTTCGTATGTATGACGAAGATTCGTTTGATGACTGAGAAAATATTCGTATATCTGATAAAGATTCGTTTGATGAATTTACTCAAAAGGTGTCTGGAACCGTTATTGCATCTTATGCATTAGGGAAGACCATTCCCCAAAATTGTGATGAAAATTCTACGATCTTTACCAGCAAGATATGAGTCTAAGAAAAATTCCATCATGGAAGGGAATAACCTTGAAACTCTTTCCAGAAACAGTCTCGTTGGAAAGTTAAAGATCTTCGATCACGGACATAGTGTGTCTAAAGATAGCTCTTCTGCACTTAAATCCACAACCAATACAAGTATGAATTCTTCGGAAGAAAACTTGTCTTGGGGATGACGAGTATTGTGTTGATCACAATGAAAAAAATATATCTATGATCACACAACAAGTCAAGAGGAAGTAAAAACAATCTGGAAAGCGACACTCGTGCACCAAGTTTCAAGAGATTCAATTATTCAAGACGTAAATTCTCTTCAAAGTAATAATGATCTCATTGTTTCACTTGATAACTCTGATGAGCTCACTTCTGAATATCTGACAGAAAATTCTGCCCCTCGTGCAGAAATATCTATTGATTCTGATTCAGGTTATAATACTTTTAATTCTTAAATAAAAGTGAAGTAATTCATCGAGAAAACCTATGTTTAAAGAAAACTGTGGAAAAACTCGAATCATCTCTTAAAGTGAAAAATCTTGAGTTAGAAAAACTTAATGAGAAGTTCACTGAAATGTGGAAAAACTCGAACCATCTCTTAAAGTGAAAAATCTTGAGTTAGAAAAACTTAATGAGAAGTTCACTGAAACCTTGTATGTCAAAGAGAATGATATTGATACCCTTAAGTGTGATCTACAAAGGCTCTCAGGAAGCTCCGACAAGATCTCAGCTATGTTGTTTAGGCAAAAGTCCTTTGGTAACACTAATGGTATTGGGCCTCCAGCAAGACCTCTATCACCAACAACTGTTTCATTCATGCTGGTTCATATAAAAAGGAAACAGTTGCTTGTGGTAAATAGGTAGACGAACCTTCTAAAGTTTAGCTATCAATGCATTTCTTCTTTTGTGGATGCAAGGGACATTTAGAAAAAATATCGAAAATTCAAGAAGAATTAATCAAGAATTGTTAAACTTTAGAATGACATGCATAGAATGAGTCAATTATTGAAGAATGGTCAAAGAGATTCAACGCCAAGGAGACAACGGAGTAAAAGAATCAGAAAAGTTAAGATTCTTGAATGCACAAAGATGCTTGAAAAGTCACTTTGTGACGCAAGCGGTGAGTGTTCCACTCATCCCATCACTACTTAATTGTAGTACTGAATGCAAACTCAATATTTTAGCTTGAGAAAATGAGGTTGCACAAAATTTCATCACATTACCTCTTGTGATGACAAGGCTGCTCAAGCACGAATTGATCACTTTTTATTATTGTATGGCTCATCTCATGATAATCTCATAGAACTGTTGGTATGAATGTTTTTGTCGAGCCAACTCCAAAATCTAGAATACATAACTATGTTCCATATCCAATCAATGGTCCTTAAGTATTGTTTAAACATTGATTGTGCTCTAAACCCTGTTTATTCGAGCTAAGAAGGTGTGTCAATCTTATGTGATAAACTATGATAAAACTCATGAAATCTAGTAACCACAATTTTTATATTAAAAAGTTTGTCAAAAATTTGTGTGTTATCTTTTGGGCTCACGTACAACAATGTCTATGTTATGTCCACTGGTTCACGGACCGTTTGGAAGGTCATTTTTCTCTTTTTGGGGTTAAATGCATATTCTTGTCTCGTAAAGAATTTTTGTTTCCATGGCTCCTGTAACAAGAGGAATCACCAAGAAGGATGCAGTAAAAGTTGTCAACGTCTATCTGTGTGAAGGAATCAAATCATCAAGGAAACGAAAGAAGGTATCAACTGCAGATGAAGTAGGTTCTTCCTCAACTTGTCTTTATCTATTTGTCAACAAGATAATGATTTTAGGGCTAAACTGAAGAACTTTGTATCCAAGGGGAATAATTTGAAATTTCGAATCAATATCTCATTGGATGAGATAACTTACTATGAACACTCGTTGGATTAGTTAAAACATACTCTGAGTAAACTGAGGGAAGAACTTAGTGAGTTAACAGATATCTCAGAAGACCTAGAAAAACTAAATAATCCTATTATAGATGAGTTTTTTAAAAATGAGAAGGAATTCTCTGCTCAGGCAATCAAAAACCTGGTGCATATTTAGGAAACTTCTTGTGAGAATTTATTCTTATTTTGGAGGATAACTAGGGTTTGATATAGCAAAAATTGTGAATATACAAGCTATTCATCTTGCATATTTTTAGATTTATTTATTTTAAAAGAGTTTTTGGAAGATGAACTTGTAATATGTAATCATTATTGGTTTAATTATTGCAAAAGTCTTATGAAATATATGTGCCTTTACGTTTTCGTGAATCGAGCTGATTTTTCATATATGCTCAGAAGTTAAATCTATTATTTTTTTTATAAACGGAAAATAGAGCAAATTCTTTGAGAATTTTCTCGCAGTACTAATCTACTTGTGATCACACTTTTGTTTTTTTACTGCTTGACACACTCACTCTTATGTTGAGTCATATCTTTTGTCCGTAACTGGCGTCGAGATTATTTTAAGTCGATTTTTCGGATACAAATCTATGTGATTTGTTAATATACAACAAAATATTTTTTATTTTAAAGTAAGGTCACTCATGTTGTTCTCTTGGGAATGACATCAAATGGAAGAGAGTGCTTAAATGAACTTGTGCTTAATTGATATATCTTTGTGGGGTGTGTGGCTGTGGAATTCGAAAGGGGATGCTTGTATCTTTTTAATCTCCTAGATGAGTGCTAAGTATTTTCTTACTATGTGATATCATCTAAAAAAGTTGATATGATGAGTTGCATTTTAACTATGTTATAATGTGGAATCTCAAAACTTCCTTAAAACTTGACATATCTTTTGGTTGTATTTATTACGATCCCGCGATTTTCGTACCTTTGTTAATTTTATTGACAAAAAAGGGGGAGAATTATTTAGTAGTTTCATAATATATACATATGGTTTACGGATCATTATGTAAGGGGGAGTGAATCAATAATCTATAGGTTTCACCTATTATGCAAAAGATGTAAGTATTGATTAAGGATGAGAAACATATCACTGTAGTATTACTTCAGAGTTGGGATACAATTGAACTTTTGAGAAGGAATAATACTATGTTTTTGTATAACGACGATTAAGAATATTTGTTTTCAAAAGTTGTTATCGCTATGGAGTCGGTTCTTCAACAACAACGATGTTGAGTTGAACACGTTCAGAATCATTGCAACTTGAAATTACAAAGAGTTCAAGGAGTTGAAGATGCCAATGAAATCAAGACATATTGGATCCAAGAAGTTTTCGAAGCTTTATTTTTTATCCATATGTATTGATAGTTTTGTCACTAAAATTGACGAAGGGGGGGATTGTTAGAGCATTGCTCGGTCGAACTCACAAGTGTTCCTATCTCAAGATTGTTGTCAAATTAAGTTATCACAACTATATCTTGATTTCTAGTTTACAATTAATTAAGTCTCGGATTAGGATAAAAATGTAGTTGAGAAATAGTGGATCACGGAAGTCATCATTGCGTTCTACCGTTTGAAGGCGAAGATCAACCAAAGTTTTTGGAGAACTTCATCAACAAAAGGTAAGTGAAGAGTAAACCATCTATATCTCAAGTTATATTCACTTTTCTATCATTTGATACGATGTCGCATAACTAATTAGACTATTATGCATAGACAAGAATTTCGATTCAAGTTTCTCTTGATAATTAGTTCTCGAAATATAATGACTAAGCTTAATGAACATTTGTTCATACTTGATGAGTTTCAGTTAAGGAAAATTTATTGCTCGGAATCAAAATCATGATTCAAGTTTTATCATTTTAGAATATCCTGGAACAGTGATATGTGTCATTGATGTTATTCAGGAATATTTCGAATTGATTTAGAGAGAAATATAGAACTACTATAGTTTTTATAGGTGAAAACTGTTTCTGCAGTTTTTGGTAAATTTGGGTGTGTGTGGATAAGAAACGAATCTAAACCCTAAACAAATGCTGCACGGGAATGCTTTCTGATTCGAGAGATCAATCTGTACAACTCTGGCCTAAACCAAGACTTGGTCGTTCCAAACTTGCTTCGGTCACAAAGTGAAGGAGATGGGGTTGATCTTAGGGAGGGAAGCGAAGAAGGTGTTGAGAGTGTGAAGGTGTTGGTTGTTTATGACTTGTATCATAAAGATGAACTGGCTTGCAAAAAATGTAAGCAATCAGCTCTGAGTGTTTAATACGTTATATCAACACTTAGTTTCTGTCTGTTTTGGAAATAGGTAAGAGAACCTATTTATACAAGCCATTGAGCATAACCCTCGTCTCTCGTGGGAAGTGGAGGAAGTGGAGTGATGGAATAGTGGGGTCGTGTTAGTGTCACACGATCAATATTTGCCCACTTATCCCATCATCACTAACCGTCCATGTCTTCCTGACATGCTCTTGTGATGGAGCATTGCACGCTGCACGTTGTAAACCGTCAGACCAATACCCCAGTAAGTATCCCCCAGTTTGGGACATGCTTGATGTCTCGAATGTGTGGGTTGTGGGACCCACAAGAAGTAGCATGTGGTGCTAGGTTAAATAACTAAGTTATTTAAAAAGTCGATATTTATAAAATATCGTGTATATTCTTTGCATGCAATGCATCGAATATATTCAATATGCATGAAGCATCGTTGTTTTAAAGCTTAACGGAGTAAGTCACGGATTTAAGAGTCTTAAAACATCATCACGTCCAGCCATCTTCGAGTGATCGTTTGGAAGCCTTATGGGAGAGCCATCTCATGGCCGATCACTCCATGTGGAAGAGTGATGGACGGTGATCACAGAGACGCTTCATTGGTCGTCTAACTCTTAACCTAGGATGTCCGACCAAGCTAGCGAAGTTGGACGGACGAGATGGATGAAGACCCTCATCTGCGACCGTTGATGGAATATTAGGTTTTAAAGAGGTGCGCAAGCATCACTCTTCGTCTTGATCGAACTCAAGCATGGGAGATAGTTTTGGTGGGACCGATCGGTCCTGCATGGAGGTGGACCGTCAGTGTAGATGTCCATGCTGGCTCGTCTCGCGAAGATGCGATCTAGGCCACTCAATTTGACCGGCAAAGGTGAGTGGTTGAGATCGGTTTTCGACAGAAATCCGTTGCCGCAAAGGAATTGAAAACCGCGCGACATGCCTACTTTGAGCGCGCGTTTCGAGGCGTTCGGCCATGGTTGGCCTATGCCGATCGGTCATGCGTGTATATGGGCCCACAGTGATCATGTTGACATGCTTGGGACCTTTTAAGTCTATATATACACCCTCCATCCAAGCTTGCGAAGATGGACGCTCGTGATCGATTAACGACACATGTAACATGCCGCAAATCCTAATTAGGGTTTTGGATCGGTCGTGCGCATGCAACTTCAACCAAACGGTTTGGCAAGCTATGCTCCTCCCTTGGGGAGGCCGATCATGCGGGGTCCACATTGGGTTGACGATGAACGTGTTTGTACCTGCCTCGTGGTCCTAGGTGTGATCTAAGCCATCCATCCAACCATTCTTGCGAAGTTGGATGGTCGTGATCAATTTAAGATACTAGTGGGCTTCCACGGCTTTTAAAGCATCACGCCAGCCATGTTTTGAGCAATCGTTTATTGCTTCATGGCTTGGTCGTGAGAGAACCGATCAGGTAGGTGAAAAGTGGGCCCGCCAATGTGCATGCCAACGCTTCTTTTGACAGTCTTGCGCATACTAGCCACTCCATACCATCTCGACCATCCTTCTTCAGGGTTGGCGTTTGGTGGCTATTTGGGGGCATAACATGTGTTCGACCGTCCAGTGCATAAACGGGACCGCTGGTGGTCATTGCGGTGATAGCCTGCTCCTGCTGAGGATCGTCTAGGCTGGTTAAATCATGTGGCCAACCTACGTGGTCGTGATCGTTTCTGAGACTGACATGGGCAGTTCAGATTTCCCTTAGGAAATATGCTCAATCGTGCTAGTATAACACACCGAGAGATGCTCAATCGGGCTAGTATAACACACCGAGAGATGTAGCCTGTACGGGTATTTCGTGCATGCCTCACTATTGACACTTGGAGATTCGTGTTACTCTGCTAAGAGCAACACTCAGTCGTCATGCCGCACCAATAATGAGAGTTCTGCGGGAACAACACAGGAAATACAAGGCTAATCATGCATTAATTAATAATGCTATAAATCCACAGAATATCGGGATTGTTGCTACATGCTCCGTTATGGGTGTATTTAATTCACAGAATATTGAGATTGTTTCCACATGCTCCATTCTAGGTGATTTAGTAAAGTTAAGAAGTATTCATCACCCGGATAGCTTTATCCTCTGCAGGATGTCAGCGTATTAAGTTCGGCTTTTACAATTTTAGCCATGAACAAAAATCCACCATCAACATTAAGTCCCCTGCCTAGAGCATAATGGTTACACTATTGTGGGGTAGGCATGAGATGGTGACGTATACAAGGTAAAAAAAAAATACAAAAGAAGTTTACTTGGATGGACTCTGGCCGGCCGTGTTGGCAATCGTCCATGTGAGTACGCCAGGTGTGACCACGACTTTGGTGGGACCGGTTTCCTCCTTCGGGTATTTGAGCCAAGAAGGGAATAGAACTTGTATGCTCCTCTTTCCATAGAAAACCGTGCATGTAACCCTGGACGAATATGGACCCCACCATGTATATGTTTCGACCAAACGTCACCCTGTTGCACCTGTTTGATAGGCATGTGGGCCCGCCTATTTCGCTCAACCGTGGGACTCATCATGCGCCTGTTTGATCGAACATGGGGCTTGTTGTGCCTGCTTCGTTTAAACATGGGTCCACTGCGCGCCTACTTCGTTCGAAAGTGGGACCCGATGTGAGCATGCTTGCTTCGAACATCGGCAGTTGTGCATGCTTCGATCAAACACGGGTCCACCGTGTACATGTTTCAAACGTCGGCCATGTCATGTGCCTGCTTTTCCCGTACGGTTGATGTGCTTGCTCGAGTGTCATCCTTGCTACTTCGACCAAACACCGACCCTGCTATCTTGACCAAACATCGGCCTTGCTGCCTTGAACAAACACCGGCCTTGTTGTCTGTTTCGCTCGAACGTAGGACCCACCGCGTGCTTGCTTTGCTCAAAAATGAACCTTGTGTGCTCAAATGTGAATGTGGGTCCTGCAGAGAGCGTTGAAGTGTTGAAGCGACTTCTTATGGAGAGAGAGCTGAAACGCCTTCTTCTGGAGAGAGCTGAAACGGCTTCTTCTGGGGAGAGAGCATTGAAGCGGCTTCTGCTGGAGGGAGCGTTGAAGCGGATTCTTCTGGAGAGAAAGCATTAAAGCGGCTTCTGCTTCAGTTTGGTTTCCCTTTGCGAATTACATGCTTCTTGATTGACCATATCTCTTGTGCTAAAGAAGTTCTTGACTGACGACGAAGGAATTTCATGCTGAGCCTCAGTCCCCAAGTGTGGTCTACGTGGATCTATCTTGTATGCCTGATGGGTCTACCATAATAAAGGTATCTCCATCCAGCCTTCGTACTAGTAATCATATTACTTCTCCATGGGTAAAAATATACAGAAGTTTTTAGATTACTTTTTGTACGTAGTGGTCGTTGATATGGTGAAGATCTGGATGGTATCAATCGACGAGCAACAACGGTTCTTGGCAGCAGGTGTGATCAAAAGAGACTGGCAGGGAGGGGCGTGGTGGAAACTTGCACGAACTTGGAACCCTTCATATAATGGTAGAGATCGTATCGTTATTAGAGGGAGAAGCTGGAACCGATGGATTTATTGATGTTTCTTCATGGAATATAGAAGAGGGAGACAGTCCCCTGCCCACAAGTATCCACTGAGCTTTTGACTTGATAGATGTTTTCATGCTAGGTTCATGAGGCCGTCTTTACGTTTGCTCACTTGAGTATGTCCTCGTCTTTGGACAAGTTGGAATCATAATGATAGCATGCTTGTATCTCTCTAAATTCACCATCTTCGATATGGGCAGTGCTAAGCAGTCCCCAGTCATACTCCTTTGCCATTATCATCTTTGGATCGTGTCTTTGAGGAGTAGGAAAGTTCCTTCATGCGAATGACTTAACTAATAGGTTCTGCAAATATTGTGAAGCTCTTGACATGGAGGATCTGTATGTACCTATTAAGTCCCAGGTGCAATCTCCTTTGGTTACGCAACTACTTCTTCCACGAGAGAAAAATTCTGAAAGCGTCTCTCATTGATGTAGTTACCGTCGATCCAGATATGGAATATCTTGGACGTTGTTTCATCATTGTGGCAGTCGTGCATGTGGTACTAGAGTTTAAGTTGGAAATTTTGGACGCGTAGGATGTTGTATCTCGGTGGCTTTCCTCTTGCTGGTTCTTTCTAGCAGGGCAGATGCTGTTGTAGATGAGCGTTCAACAGCTTCACGAAGTCCAGAGGATGACCAAAAGCGCAGATTCTCCAACATAGCACGATAGACATGCACCATCGTCTGATAGAGTGATTCGCCCGGATCTTTCTTCACATGACGCGCGGACATCGTTATCTTCTTGAGGCTGCTCCCTTGAGGTATCGGCTCCAGTGGAAGATTGTCGTCATAGAGCATTGATACGTTGCACCGGCATTATTTAAACCAAATGGCATTACAGTATAATAAAAATTTCCGAGAGGAGTTCGAAAAGCTGTCTTACTTGCGTCATGCTCGTACATCATTATCTGATTGTACCCGTTATATCCATCCATGAAGAAGAACATGTCGTGTCTGCTGATGGAGTCTACTAACATGTCAATGTTAGGTAGAGGAAAATCTTCTTTGGGGCATCATTTGTTCAAGTCTCTGAAATCCAAGCAGCACCTGATCTGTCCGTTTTTCTTTTCACCGAGACCACATTATCCAACCAGGTCAGATGATGGATGAGCTTAATGAAGCCAGCAGCGAGCAACTTCTGAATCTCAATCTTGATTTGCTCTTCTGCCTCGTGCCTGAATTGCCTCGGAGATTGCTTGATCAGCTTGGCTCCAGGTATGACATGTAGATGGTGGGTGACCAAATTTTCATCTGGACCGGGCATTTATTCATACGTCCAAGCAAATATGTTCTGGTATTCTTTGAGAAGTTGTGCAAGCTTCGTGCGTTCATCCGTACATAAGATTGAGCTGGTGGAGATAGGCCTAGGAGATTCTTCATTCCCGAAGTTAACGATTTCGAGCTCATCAGTTGTGGAGTTGGTGTCATCTTGCAGCTGTCGTGGAGCATCCAGCACCTCTTCCTGTGGATCGTTGTTGTAGCATTCCGTTGGGCGGGGAGACTGGGTAACAGTCTCTCCTGCTCATTGCTAACAGCGGCGCCAGTATAAGGTTTTCCTTTTCTGGTCACGGCTTTCCACAAAAGTTCGTTCCCTCTTAGCGTGAGCGTGGGTTGAGGCTTCACCGGATGAAGAAGAACGCCTTTTCAGCAAAGATGCATCATGGGGCTTAGCCCTCAATGATGCGAGTCGGTCCTTCTCCTGAATCGATGCCCATGTGGGATGCAATGAACTTTGTCTGATCCTTCCTGCGAAGCTTCTCTTGGTTCAAACAATTCCACTCCACATATCGGTGCATAGGGAGACAGCGATGCAGGGATACGAACGACTTCTTTATTCAGCATAGTCTTCAGGCACTGGTGATATGCCGAAGGGAGAATCCTACTGTCATGAAGCCACGGTCTCCCCAATATCACGTGGTAGTCTGGCTCTTTTTCTATGACTTCGAATTTCACCTTTGAATGGACGGGCCCTACTGATAAATTCAGGTTGACATACCCGTACGCGTTGGTTTGGTTTCCCTCGAAGTCTGTCATCGTAGTAGGCTTCCGTACGATCTTGCCTGGGCGAACCTTGGCTGTACTGAGAGTCTTGAGAATAATCACATTCGAAGACGCTCTTGTGTCGATAAGGGCACTCTTGAACTCTGAATCCTTGATGCGTGCGGTAACATGTAGGGCACGGTTGTGACCTTCCTCTGGTTGATTGCAGCAAACGTCTCCGCCCGCTGATTCTTCTAGAGGTGTAAAAGTACGCATAAACTTTCCACTAGATAAGCCGCTTCCTGATCCACCAGCCTCTGGTTCATAGTGAAACTATTAACTTGAGGAGGATCGTTGTGAGGATCAGTCCTCAGTGTAGGAGTCTCCATGACAGGACCGCTCATATCTGATGTCATCTTGATGAGGAGATCGAGTATGTCGTTTATCGCTTCTTTGATCAGGTCCATGTAGGCCCGCGCCGCTGAAGTACCTTCTCCGGGTGCTTTGAATGCGTTCCTTGTTGGCTCCAGAGGCTGTCGCGGCTCTTGTGGCAATCGATCAGTTAATGTCTTAAGAAAAGTGAGTAGCTCTTCCTGAGTTGTAGCCATGTTTTTCTGTGCCTTAGCAAGGATTTCTTGTCTCTCTATCAAATTTACTATGGTAATAGGGGGTTGTCCTCCTCTAGATCCTCCAGCTCCTCGTCCCGATGGAGGAGTGGCAGTTGCTCTGGTGACGGATGGAGGCGTTACACTTGAAGGGATGCCATGGTTTATGGCTGCTCTGGCTCTGGTGATAGGAGGTGTCGCGCCCAATGTAATATCTCCTCCTTCTCCGCTGGTGCTGGTAGTAGAGGAAGTAATTCCACGGGATACATTGATGGTATTGACTGGATGCACGGTGACACCTGGGATATCAACACCGAGAGTGTTGTAAGCGTTAGTCCCGTAAGGATTGGTTGTTGATCCAGACCTAAGATCCACCATTTTCGAAATCAGTAAAATTTAATTGGTATTGAAGAAGTTGACTTCACAACCGAGAGATTAATCTCCCACTGTGGTCGCCAATTGTTTATGGGTGAAAAAATTTTCTGCGGTTTTTGGTAAATTTGGGTGTGTGTGGATAAGAAATGAATCTAAACCCTAAAAAAATGCACTGCACGGGAATGCTTTCTGATTCGAGAGATCAATCTGTACAATTCTTGCCTAAACCAAGAAATGTCCGCTCCAGACTTGCTTCGGTCACAAAGTGAAGAAGATGTGGTTGATCTTAGGGAGGGAAGCGAAGAAGGTGTTGAGAATGTGAAGGTGTTGGTTGTTTATGACTTGCATCAGAAAGATGAACTGGCTTGCAAAAAATGTAAGCAATCAGCTCTGAGTGTTTGAATACGTTATATCAACACTTGGTTTCTGTCTGTTTTGGAAATAGGGAGGAGAACCTATTTATACAAGCCATTGAGCATAACCCTCATCTCTCGTGGGAATTGGAGGAAGTGGAGTGATGGAATAGTGGGGTCGTGTTAGTGTCACACGATCAGTATTTGCCCACTTCTCCCATCATCACTAACCTTCCATGTCTTCCTGACACGTTCTTGTGATGGCGCGTTGCACGCTGCACGCTGTAAACCGCCAAACCGTTGATGGAATATTAGTGTAGATGGTGGATTTTCGACAAAGGCTAAAATCGTAAACTCATAATTATACGAAGCTCTGATCCAGCAATCAGACGTGAGGATCGAGACAGGGTCTCTCATCGAATCCTCAACGGAGAGTACTTTCTCTCAGAGTACATGTAGATATGTAGTCTCACGACTGGACAACGACATATCTCATGAATACTGAACACTTTCAGTGATTATTTCTATATAGTATCACGAGATGGACGACTCCTATACAGCTTGCTCTGCTAGTATACAGTGATAACGTCTTCAGGAACAAACAACGAGTTTACCCTGACTATATAAAGGATATGACTTACGGAAAAGCTCATATCAAGATAATTAATGCTCCTAGACAGCTTGCTCTGCTAGTATAGAGCCACAAAGTTAATTGTTCCTAATTACAGTTGCTCCTATTCCATGGTCGAATCCACGACTGGTCCCATGGAATGGCAATAGCAATTGCTCCTATTGCATGGTCGAATCCACGACTGGTCCCATGGAATGGCAATAACAATTGCTCCTATTCCATGGTCGAATCCACGACTGGTCCCATGGAATGGCAATAACAATTGCTCCTATTCCATGGTCGAATGTGCGACTGGTCCCGCGGAATGGCAATAAACAATTGTTCTGATTCCATGGTTTTCGTGAAAGCTCATAAACAAAATTTTATGTCATTAGACTCAGGTCTGTTTTGTTTGTTCCCTAAACAAACGAACGAACGAGCGTCTATTCCTAAAACAAGGATTTCCTTATCGAGCCCGGCCCGCGAATCCTAAACGACCAAGGACTCGATGTCCAAACCAGCGGTTCAACACCAATTTATGCTCATCAAACGACACTCCAATCATGACATTGAATCCTTAATCAAGTCCTGGTTTGCTCATGCTCTCTAAATCCGGTAACATCTCAACGTACGACTAAGTTCAATTACTGGTATTATTATTTATGGCCGGAAAATCACCATTTAATGCTGACTGAGGAATACAACGTTCCTCAGTAAGCAGGGGACATAATGTAGATGGTGGATTTTTGACAAGGGCTAAAATCGTAAACTCATAATTATACGAAGCTCTGATCCAGCAATCAGACGTGAGTATCGATACATGGGTCTCTCATCGAATTCTCAACGAAGAGTACTTTCTCTCAGAGTACATGTAGATATGTAGTCTCATGACTGGACAACGACATATCTCATGAATACTGAACACTTTCAGTAATTATTTCTATATAGTATCACGAGGTGGACGGCTCTTAGACAGCTTGCTCTGCTAGTATAGAGCGATAACGTCTTCAGGAACAAACAACGAGTTTACCCTGACTATATAAAGGATATGACTTACCGACAAGCTCATATCAGGATAATTAATGCTCCTAGACAGCTTGCTCTGCTAGTATAGAGCCACAAAGTTAATTATTCCTAATTACAATTGCTCCTATTCCATGGTCGAATCCACGACTGGTCCCATGGAATGGCAATAACAATTGTTCATATTCCATGGTCGAATTCACGACTGGTCCCATGGAATGGCAATAACAATTGCTCATATTCCATGGTCGAATCCACGACTAGTCCCATGGAATGGCAGTAATAATTGCTCCTATTACATGGTCGAATCTGCGACTGGTCCCACGGAATGGCAACAAACAATTGTTCTGATTCTATGATCGAATCCACGGCTTGATTTCATAGAATATCAATAACTATATTATCTCATTACTCCGATTTCATGATTGAATCCACAACTGGTCTCATAAATGGTAATAGATAAATCTTAATTACTCTGATTCTATGGTCGAATCTACGATCCCATGGAATGGTAATGCTCACTTTATTATTTTGAATTCGTATTCAAATCCTCAGCTGATCCTATGAATTAATAATAAACATCTTATTACTCAGTTTTGTGAATTATTCTCTACTGAATTCCACAATTAGTAATAAATAATAAACAACCGGGCATCTGAGCTACCTCTAAGTAAGTCCCGATTCAAATGGTGAAAGTGTATTCAACGACGATATACTAACAGTCACCGCACGAACGAGTATTTCAAAATACAACGAAACGATGAACCTATGCAAAATAGGGAAGAAAATAATAAATAATTAAAAATATTGACCAAGGTGCTGGGAACACGGACACACGACCTACCGACCGTGCCGTGGTCAGTTCCACGCCAGTTTTATATTTTTATTATTTTCCATGATTTAATGAAAATTCTCTCATCTGATCAAATCTCCTTCGTCTCGAGGAAGCTCATCGGTTTCATGGTACTTCCATAAATCCATAACAAATAATATAAAATTAAGGAAATGAGTGTGGGCGTGACCATTGGCCAACCGGCCATGCCTTGGTCCCAGCCCGCCCCACACCCCAGGTTCCTTATTATTTTATTATTATTATTATTATTTCTCTAATTTCATGAAAAACTCCTTGATTTCATGGTATTTTTTGCACAAATCATCATATAATAATAAAATAAAATAAAATAATGAAAACTTGTGGGACCGGGCCACTACCCGTCCGGCCATGCCCTAGCCGGTCCCACACACCCTTTGCTTTATTATTTTATTATTATTTATCCTATTTTTCCTTGAATTCATCAAATTCCTTGATTTAATGATATTTCTCTCAAATTAGGAGAAATTCTCTCAAATCATCAAAAATACCTAAAAATATTAAAAAATTATGAAAAACTCGTGGGACCGGGCCATAGCCGGCCGGCCATGCCTCCATGGTCCCACACGCCTGTGTTTTTATTATTTTAATATTTTTCTTCCATGAACTCATGAAAACTCCTCAATTCATGGAAACTCCCTAAATTCATCAAATTTCTCAAAATTCATGAATTTTTCATAAAATCATCAAAATATTATAAAATTAAGGAAAAGGCACCACGGGACCGTGGTCACGACCGGCCGACCATGCCTTGACCATGGCGGTCCCACGCCTCCTCATTCCTTATTTTATAATTATTTTTCATCATCTCATGGTGTTTTCCTCAGTTTCAGCGAAACCCTAATTTTTGCATATTTTCTCGAATGAACGCTCAACTGCACGTCAGAAAATATCAAAATTCTCAGAACTGAGACACGGACGTCTTGGGGACACAAGCATGTCATATTGATCGACCAAGATTGGATGTTTGGCTTACAGAAGCTGGTCCCATCGATTTTCACAGTTTTGACCTAATTTGCACAATTGCATGTATTAGGTCCAAAACTCTTCCAAACACTTTGGATTTTCATGAAGTGATCGTCATTCGATCACGTGACCACCCAGGGCCGAATTCATGACCCCTTGGTCGGTCCCTCACCTCTTCATAATTAATTAGGTTTTCTCACCTAAGACTCAGACGAGCATTTTCGAATAAATGATTAAATCAGCATTTGATCATTCTTTCACCAACAAATCGTCAAATCTTTAGGAGTTCTTTGTATTTGCTCACGTGAGCATATGAACACTACATGGTTGATCCACGGTCCCATGTAGTCGCTCCCTCCTTCCTCCCATGGTTAAAATTCTGACGAACCATGAATTGATCATCAATTGATCAAATTAGGGTTTCTGAATCCAAGGATCATCATTCCAGATTTCAACCTTAATAATTTTACTACGACCTCATGGTCATTAATTTTATTAATTATGCTCGGTTCAACGACTAGTATTCTAATTAATATTTTTGGTAAACTGCCAATAATTCATCAGATAAGCAACACATGCTCAGACGATCAAATATTCAACAATTCATCACATGGGAAACACTTGCTCAGATGATAAATATTTGCTCAAACCAAGGAATATTGGTTCAACAATCAATATTCAACGATCCATCGAATGAGCAATACTTGCTCACTTCATCGTAAGAATTATACCTCTGTCTCATGACATGTTCAATTCATGAGTTTCAGAACATCATGTTCAACTCAGAAACTACATGGACTCATCGTCCCATCAAACCACGAAGTCATCAATTGACTAACATACCACGAGACGTCAATCGTGTCACTTTGGGGGGATATCACTTAGGGTTTTGGTCTGGCGGTCTACGGCACGTGTGTTCAAACACACGATGGAATGTGAGCAAGTCATGCAATCAGTTGAAGGAATTCACGAGGTAGTGGGTGGAAAATCGACCAAGTCTCCACACGTTGAGAAACTGGTTTCAAACACGATCTCCACTTCCCCACTCCTTGATTCCATCAACTGTCACACTTCATGGGATCATGGTGTCTAAAATTCCAGCAATATAAATAAGTCTCTGAATCATGATTGAAGCATCAACAGTATCATCAGTATCACGTCTCTCATTGACAACACGAGATCATCGACTCATCAATTGAGCAACTACTCTCAATTGAGCAATTTCAATCATTCAGAGCCTATCATATTCGGAATTCACACACCCACAATCTCGATCACCATTGATCTCACACATTTCTCAGCTTCCCTCTTACAGATCAACCCATCCTCTCTTGTGACAGAATTTACTCTGGAACCGTCATTGTCTTGATTTAGGCCGGATTACTACAGATTGATCTCTCGAATCTAAAGAACCCCCTTTGCAGCGGTGCATCTGTGTAAGGTTTAACATTTCGCTCGGTTCGAGGAGTCTCCTCCGTACGGTCGTCTCCTCAATTCCTTAAAAACCAGCAAATCGTTTTTCCCATCTACAGATTGGCGACCAGAGTGGGAGATCATTCTCTCGGTTGTAATCTCACAATTTCACAAGATGGTTGATCTCAGGTCAGGTTCAGTTACGAATCCTAAAACAAACCGTGCTAGCACTAGCAACAACAACAATCAGAATATCCCGGAAACGATTCCGTCCTCCAACACTGGAGGCGGTGACATTACTCCTTCTCACACTGAAGGTCATACCCTGTTCGGTCGACACCCTGAAGAAGTCAGAGGAAATCCACCACCTACCATTGTTGATCTTATCAAAGCGCAAGAGACTCTTACAAAGAATCAGACTGAACATGGCTGCTACACAGAAGGAGCTATGTAATTATCTCAAAACTCTCACTGACAAGTTGTCAGATAAAACTCAATAAAGGGGAAAAGAGAAGGAGAAATCCTGAGATGCTGCTGATCCTGAGGTAAGCCCAATCCATACAGTGGATGATGATGAAACCGGCAAAGCTGCAGATTCATCAAAGGAACCATCAAATTTCATTACTCGGGAATACGTGGAGAAACTTCTGGAGAACCATGGAAAAGACAAGACATCACATGTACGTCGTCACCAACCTCCTTATCTTGCCGCTACGCAGAGGATTCCCCTTCTGAAAGGTTACATTTCTCCAACTTCCACTCTGTATGATGAAACTGACAATGCTCGAGAACATGTCTCTCGTTCCCTCGAAGCCTTGGGAGAGCATGAACATAACCATGTTGTTCGTCTCAAAGAGTTTTCAAAATCCTTAAAAGGCAGAGCATATACCTGGTACAACAACATCGCACCAAGGACTATCAACAATTGGGGAGAAATGATTAATGCCTTCAACAGGAAGTACTTCTTTGTGTCAGAGCAAGTCACTCTCTCTGACCTGGGAAGAATGTTTCAGAGGGTCAGTGAAAACCCCAATGACTACGTGAAAATATTCAGAGTCTAAGCCTTGGTTGTCATGATCCAATTCACGGAGCAGCAGCTAGTAGATTTGTGCATCAATGACATGCTCCCGGTTTACAGAGCTCTACTGGAAAATCTTCGATTCCAGACTTTCTCAGAGCTTCACGAAGCCTCAAAGAGATCGTCAACTACTGCGCCCGCTTTACTAGAAATAACAAAAGCTACAAATGCAGGAACCGCGAGACACTCGAGGTAGCGGACGTCTAATCAAGAAGCAGTAAAACCTCCAGCCTTCCACAAACGTTGTTGTAGAAGGGAGCAAACGGAAATCCAAACCGTCGTGTAAGCATACCTCAGCTCCTTCAAAAGCACAAAGGAAGGATAAGCAAGATGCACAAGCCTCTGACCAACGCACAAGAATTCCTGATCAAGAAGCACATGACTTTCCTTTTTCCATTAAAGAGGTGACTTCCACAGGTTCGTCAATAATACCACAAGCGACTGCCGGGTTTTGAAGCACATTTTCAAAGAGAAGGTTGATCCACAATAGCTTCAACTGGGGACTGAAGGAGTACACAAGAATCCTCTCCCAGTTAGAATCTTTACACTCTCTAAACAACCTATCAAAGCGGCAGTTCAATCCTTGGTCGAACGTGAATTCCGTTATCTGTCGAAGGCACAAAGGAGAGACATGTTCACAGTACTGCACCACATCGTGTCAAGAAGTCCATTCCGGAAATATTTCTTGAGTCTCTAGCCACAGACCAAGAAATGTACGACTGGGGACTGCTTACCACAATCAGTCTCAGAAGAAACGAATTTGGAAGAACGTTGATCGATGCTGACACCGCCATCAACAACATTCCACTGAAAACCATCGGATCCACATGCATCACTCTAACATGAAGGTACTCATGCTCCATCTCAATCAGAGACCTTGAAGGAGCGCTCGGAAATACTTATGGCTACATCATTCTCAAAGTGAACATAAGTTCAACCTGGACAGAAACCAAGTTTCACATAATCAGGAAGATCCAGGATATGACATGTCCTTCAGACGAGCATGGATCCACGCTGAAAAGATGGGTACTTACAAAGCGCCTTTGGTTACACATCTCTCCAACGAAGAAAGTTCTGATCCAGAATATTTGACGGACATTCCATCATCAGAGTACTTTGAGGAATTTCGACGAGGTTGAAGCAAGAAACTGCAAAAGATGCATAGACATTCATCAAGAGGTTCCGCACTCAGGCAAGTCTCATTCCATGTCTATGTTATTTATTTCCTCACATGCTACCCTAGCATGGGGACTTAATTATGCTAGCAACTCTACAAGACGTTATAAATGGTAGCTTCACCGCATTAGTATTTTACCAAGTGGTCGAATCTGACGTTCCTCCGAATCAAGCACTGAAACATTCATTACTGAGATGATTTCTGCAAAACATACTTTTGGCTTTTTTCCTGCAAGACCACGTGTTCCCCAAAATCAGAAAGCTCTGATGTCTGCACAAGTGTCGAATGCTACTACCGCAACGAAAGGGATGCTGAATCAACAGAAGATATTCCAGGGCCGATATGATCAAACCCCTAAGACATTCGATGCTTAAGGAATATACGCTTCAACGCCCAAGCATCTAAGAATCCATCAAATTGTACTCCCAATCAAAGAGTACAGCTTAGCGTCGGCATAAACATCTCAATGATGACACATTGATTCAACACCACCATGATCAAAGTGAGCATTCAGGTT
This sequence comes from Papaver somniferum, assembly GCF_003573695.1. Taxonomy (NCBI): domain Eukaryota; kingdom Viridiplantae; phylum Streptophyta; class Magnoliopsida; order Ranunculales; family Papaveraceae; genus Papaver; species Papaver somniferum. The sequence goes on from NC_039360.1 coordinate 101,269,380, forward strand.
GAACTCTCAGTACACCTTCATCTTACGGACGCTCAACTCATCAACTAGTTCATGAATATAAAAGGCCCACTGAAGAAGCAGAGGTTATATCTATAATCATGGCTCTAACCTTTTCGGTCTTTGGAGCAACTTCAACCATGGTATCAGCATTAACAATAATCTCTAGAAGAACGCCATCCATGATCTCAGCATCGACAAGGATCTCTGGAGCGTAATCATTCACAGTCTCAGCGCCAACAACGGTTTCAGGAGCAACATCCTCGGGGCTTCATCAACTAATCATTCTCTGAAGTGTTACACATGAAGCGGATTTCTCTAAGAACCAATGATTCATATCAAGATGTGTAGACCTGATAATATGCTCACATGAAATTCTTCCCAAAGCTGGCACGACTGGTGGGCATAATCCAAAGTCTCCTACAAGATGTTCGCATTGCCTCTACAAATGAGATACGACGTGCTCGTGGACATGGGTTTGCAAAAACGTGCCAATGGGTGAGATATGGGACAATGCTTCCTCAACGAAAGATGTTCGTTTATGTCTCTTCTACAACATACCAAAAGGGCGCATCAATTGGACGTACGAGCTGAGATATTTGGCCTTCAACGTCAGGTCTACGAAATCTGAAATATTTGTACGGGATTACAAATTACGAATGTGCACGCTTCATTGAATGACCTCTGCAACTCCAAATTGGGTGATTCTTGTCTCATGAGAGACTCAGTCTCTTAGCTTCAAAAGTTGGGGTCAAGCATCAAATTTCGACGTCGTATGAGGTTCCTACAGCTTCCAGAGCGTACAACATGCAAGCAACAATTTTTAGACGGGATTCATAACTTCTACAGCAGGTCTTTTTGCTAAGTTCTTCATCAAGGTACCTCCAATTTCGACCACCTAGGTCTTTACATCAATTTTTCTATCCGGGTCCTCTATCTAGGTCTTGTCAGAAAAAGGGAAAACGAAAGAGAGAGATTCACAAAATATTGGGGGCTGACGGTCCACCGATCATGACGATCAATTTCACAGCCCAACACTCGTGGTGCCGGGATCTCCAGTGCTAATCACTCATCATAAAAGGAATACTACCACTGGGACATGAAATCATGGTCATTATATAATCCCCTCTTGAGAGCAACCTCAGTTATGGTCTCATGACTAGGGTTTCAAAAGTAATGTTTCCACGACTGACAGAAACAAGATGGCAATCAAGCACCATGCTCATGTGTCAATCAAGGGTCCTGATCTCAAATGAATCAATAGCATTGAAATCCTCCACCAACTAGTTTTTGGTATGGGAGTGATGCATGGAGGACCAAAATAACCCCTGCACTTGGGTATTCATACACCACTACACGATTCTCAGTTACTGAGGAAGCTTCTACAATCAGGGCAACAGTTTCTTCAGTATTCTTTGTTGGTGGCTCGGTTTCTTCTATCACTGAAGCAGCAACAATCGAAGTTTCCATAACTTCAGTTACAACCTTCTCATGTACTTGAAGTGCAGGGGTGGTTGTCTCTTCATCAACAACTCCATACCATCTCGAGTTATCCTTATTGGTTTCAATATCCTCAACTTCGGTATTTGGCACCTGATACGAAGATTACATGAGGTTAGAGCAATCTAAACATGAAACCAAGTGAGATTATAAAATTCAGTTTGCAAGCAGTGCAACATCATCAAAGTTCATCATCATGCACCTGAGATATGAACAAATAGCATGAAAGTCGTGAAAATACATTTTACGGCAACCTCGTCAGGAGAAATTGTACTCTGCCCTGTACTAAAAGGTGAACTGGGAGCAATATACAAGGAAAATGAAGATGAGTTATATACCATTCTCTTCGTATGGATGTTCTCTACAATGTTTCAAAATTTCATAACAACCCGATGAACGATCAAGGAGATGTGACAAATACATCGAGCAACATACCATCTGGAAAAGTTCTGAAAGTCTCCTGGAAGTTTACTATTTCGCCTTTTTCAGGACCTGAACATGCTCAAACCTTAAAAAGATTCTTTGATAAAGCTTGGAAATTTCCTTGGCTTGAGGATACATATGCAGACATTGAAAATACGATTTCGGACGAAGATTTTACGGTGTTTTCATTAAAAGCTGAAGCCTGAAATTTTCTGACGACGTATTTCGCCGAAATTACGTGCATATTCACATGGATTCTCATTCATTCACTCACAAGTCAGAAATTTCATACTTCTATGAATATTTTACAAGATATGTACTTACTTGGGAGGTCTTCGAAGCATTCAAGGAATTGGGATTGCCCGTGTCAACATCAAGAGGCTCATTACCTCCATTCGGTTCCGAACCTTTGAAATTTCCTCCATCTCTATTCTCAGAGGATGACCGAGTATCAGAACTCTCTACTTCCATGAAGACATCCTCCTGGATATATTCTCAACAATGAACATTTTATCTACAAAATATCATAATTTGTTATATGGAGAAATACTTACTTCGGCCTCTTCTTCCACACTCGAGTCAGAAACCGTCTGACCATCCGCAGAGAATCGAAGACCGTAAATACTTGATGGAGGAAAGTTCTGCAACGGGATAACGAATATTGGTTTCGCGATCCTAATTGCACGGACAAGAAAAGGTCATGATGTAAGGAGCGCTAACGACTCACCAAAGAGACAGGGGACTTTACAGTGCTCGAACCTGGGTGAAGTTTTTGGGTTTATATTGAACCAAGAAGAATTCATTCGCATTTGGAGAACTCTTAGTCACTACTTCTTCCTCTTCATCAACTAATGGAGTCTCATAACCACCATTTGACATCTCTGCAAAGTAGCTGCGGTATCCATCTGATATATCTACTTCAGAATGTCATTCAGAGGTGAAAATTTCATCAAAGCAGTGAAATTAAATCATAACAAAGGTGCCCACATCAGCGTCAAAAATGGTAACAATCCAACTCTCACTTGTTTACAATTTCACTAGCTATAGTGATTATAACATCAGAATTTCGAAAACCCGCTCGTTCCGTCAAACCTGCAAGGACGAGCAAAATTCATTATTCAAAATCATGACTTGATTTTCATAAAACCGTGAACAACTCACGTGAATCTTAACATCCACTGGTTTTTCAAAAACTGGACAGACGTCCATTCTACAATTGTGAAAACTCACATACAGACATTATTTAACCATGTTTACGTTCAACAGTTGTTCAAAACTAAAACATGGTTTTACAAAATATATAAATATTTGACGTGAAACTCACGTAAATTTGAAAAATATATCTATATATTTTACTCCCTCGCACGAGCATCTGTTTTTGAAGCGAGAATATATTCTCAAATATTTCTGAAAGCTCAAGATAAAAGTTTTTCATGAAAGCTCATAAACAAAATTTTATTATTAATAGACGCACGTCTATTCAAAAAAAAAACTTTTCTCTCGTACGAGCATCCACCTTTGAAACGAGAGTTTATTCCACTTTGTGAAATCTCGCATATTTAAAAAATAAAATTTTGGTTTTCGTGAAAGCTCATAAACAAAATTTTATGTCATTAGGCTCAGGTCTGTTTTGTTTGTTCCCTAAACTAACGAACGAACGAGCGTATGTTCCTAAAACAAGGATTTCCTTATTGGGCCCGTCCCGCGAATCCTAAACGACCAAGGACTCGTCGTCCAAACCAGCGGTTCAACACCAATTTATGCTCATCAAACGACACTCCAATCATGACATTGAATCCTTAATCAAGTCGTGGTTTGCTCATGCTCTCTATATCCGGTAACATCTCAACTTACGACTAAGTTCAATTACTGGTATTATTATTTATGGCCGGAAAATCACCATTTAATGCTGACTGAGGAATACAACGTTCCTCAGTAAGCAGGGGACTTAATGTAGATGGTGGATTTTTGACAAGGGCTAAAATCGTAAACTCATAATTATACGAAGCTCTGATCCAGCAATCAGACGTGAGTATCGATACATGGGTCTCTCATCGAATTCTCAACGAAGAGTACTTTCTCTCAGAGTACATGTAGATATGTAGTCTCATGACTGGACAACGACATATCTCATGAATACTGAACACTTTCGGTAATTATTTCTATATAGTATCACGATGTGGACGGCTCTTAGACAGCTTGCTCTGCTAGTATAGAGCGATAACGTCTTCAGGAACAAACAACGAGTTTACCCTGACTATATAAAGGATATGACTTACCAACAAGATCATATCAGGATAATTAGTGCTCCTAGACAGCTTGCTCTGCTAGTATAGAGCCACAAAGTTAATTATTCCTAATTACAATTTCTCCTATTCCATGGTCGAATCCACGACTGGTCCCATGGAATGGCAATAACAATTGCTCCTATTCCATGGTCGAATCCACGACTGGTCCCATGGAATGGCAATAACAATTGATCATATTCCATGGTCGAATCCACGACTGGTCCCATGGAATGGCAATAACAATTGCTCTTATTCCATGGTCGAATCTGCGACTGGTCCCATGGAATGGCAACAAACAATTGTTCTGATTCTATGATCGAATCCACGGCTTGATTTCATAGAATAGCAATAACTATATTATCTCATTACTCCGATTTCATGATCGAATCCACAACTGGTCTCATAAATGGTAATAGATAAATCTTAATTACTCCGATTCTATGGTCGAATCTACGATCCCATGGAATAGTAATGCTCACTTTATTATTTTGAATTCGTAGTCGAATCCTCAGCTGATCCTATGAATTAATAATAAACATCTTATTACTTAGTTTTGTGAATTATTCTCTACTGAATTCCACAATTAGTAATAAATAATCAACAACCGGGCATCTGAGCTACCTCTAAGTAAGCCCCGATTCAAATGGTGAAAGTGTATTCAACGACGATATACTAACAGTCACCACACGAACGAGTATTTCAAAATACAACGAAACGATGAACCTATGCAAAATAGGAAAGAAAATAATAAATAATTAAAAATATTGACCAAGGTGCTGGGAACACGGGCACACGACCTATCGACCGTGCCGTGGTCAGTTCCACGCCAGTTTTATATTTTTAATACATTTTTATTATTTTCCATGATTTAATGAAAATTCTCTCATCTGATCAAATCTCCTTCGTCTCGAGGAAGCTCATCGGTTTCATGGTACTTCCATAAATCCATAACAAATAATATAAAATTAAGGAAAGGAGTGTGGGGCGTGACCATTGGCCGACCGGCCATATCTTGGTCCCAGCCCGCCCCACACCCCAGGTTCCTTATTATTTTATTATTATTATTATTATTTCTCTAATTTCATGAAAAACTCCTTGATTTCATGGTATTTTTTGCACAAATCATCATATAATAATAAAATAAAATAATGAAAACTTGTGGGACCGGGCCACTACCCGGCCGGCCATGCCCTAGCCGGTCCCACACGCCCTTTGCTTTATTATTTTCTTATTATTTTTCCTATTTTTCCTTGAATTCATCAAATTCCTTGATTTTATGGTATTTGTCTCAAATTAGGAAAAATTCCCTCAAATCATCAAAAATATCTAAAAATATTAAAAAATTATGAAAAACTCGTGGGATCGAGCCATAGTCGGTCGGCCATGCCTCCATGGTCCCACACGCCCGTGTTTTTATTATTTTAATATTTTGCTTCCATGAACTCATGAAAACTCCTTCAATTCATGGAAACTCCCTAAATTCATCAAATTTCTCAAAATTCATGAATTTTTCATAAATTCATCAAAATATTATAAAATTAAGGAAAACGCACCACGGGACCGTGGTCACGACTGGTCGACTATGCCTTGACCACGGCGGTCCCACGCCTACTCATTCCTTATTTTATAATTATTTTTCATCATCTCCTGGTGTTTTCCTCAGTTTCAGCGAAACCCTAATTTTGGCATATTTTCTCGAATGGACGCTCAACTGCACGTCAGAAAATATCAAAATTCTCATAACTGAGACACGGTCGTCTTGGGGACACGAGCATGTTATCTTGATCGACCAAGATTGGCTCTTTGACTTACAGAAGCTGGTCCCATCGATTTTCACAGTTTTGACCTAATTTGCACAATTGCACGTATTAGGTCCAAAACTCTTCCAAACACTTTGGATTTTCATGAAGTGATCGTAATTCGATCCTGTGCCCACCCAGGGATGGTTTCATGACCCCTTGGTCGGTCCCTCACCTCTTCATAATTAATTAGGTTTTCTCACCTAAGGCTCAGACGAGCATTTTCGAATAAATGATTAAACCAGCATTTGATATTCTTTCACCAACAAACCGTCAACTCTTCAGGAGTTCTTTGTATTTGATCACGTGAGCATATGGACACTACATGGTTGATCCACGGTCCCATGTAGTCGCTCCCTTCTTCGTCCCATGGTTAAAATTCTGACGAACCATGAATTGATCATCAATTGATCAAATTAGGGTTTCTGAATCCAAGGATCATCATTCCAGATTCCAACCTTAATAATTTTACGACGACCTCATGGTCATTAATTTTATTAATTATGCTCGGTTCAACGACTAGTATTCTAATTAATATTTTTGGTACGCTGCCAATAATTCATCAGATGAGCAACACATGCTCAGACGATCAAATATTCAACAATTCATCACATGAGCAACACTTGCTCAGATGATAAATATTTTCTCAAACCAAGGAATATTGGTTCAACAATCAATATTCAACGATCCATTGAATGAGCAATACTTGCTCACTTCATCGTAAGAATTATACCTCTGTCTCATGACATGTTCAATTCATGAGTTTCAGAACATCATGTTCAACTCAGCAACTACATGGACTCATCGTCCCATCAAACCACGAAGTCATCGATTGACTAACATACCAAGAGACGTCAATCGTGTCACTTTGGGGGGATATCACTTAGGGTTTTGGTCTGGAAGTCTACGGCACGTGTGTTCAAACACACGATGGAATATGAGCAAGTCGTGCAATCAGTTGAAGGAATTCACGAGGTAGTGGGTGGAAAATCGACCAAGTCTCCACACGTTGATCAACTGGTTTCAAACACGATCTCCACTTCCCCACTCCTTGATTCCATCAACTGTCACACTTCATGGGATCATGGTGTCTAAAATTCCAGCAACATAAATAAGTCTCTGAATCATGATTGAAGCATCAACAGTATCATCAATCTCACGTCTCTCATTGACCACACGAGATCATTGACTCATCAATTGAGCAACTACTCTCAATTGAGCAATTTCAATCATTCAGAGCTTATCATGTTCGGAATTCACACACCCACAATCTCGATCACCATTGATCTCACACATTTCTCAGCTTTCCTCCTACAGATCAACCCATCCTCTCTTGTGACCGAATTTACTCTGGAACGGTCATTGTCTTGATTTAGGCTGGAGTACTACAGATTTACCTCTCGAATCTAAAGCACCCCATTTGTAGCGGTGCATCTGTGTGAGGTTTAACATTTCGCTCGGTTCGAGGAGTCTCCTCTGTACGGTCGTCTCCTCAATTCCTTAAAAACCATCAAATCGTTTTTCCCCATCTACAATTAGGTTTTAAAGAGGTGCGCAAGCATCACTCTTTGGCTTGATCGAACTCAAGCATGGGAGCAAGTTTTGGTGGACCGATCGGTCCTGCATGGAGGTGGCCCGTCAGTGTACATGTCCATGTCGGCTCGTATCGCAAAGATGCGATCTATGCCACTCAATTTGATCGGCAAAGGTGAGTGGTTGAGATCGGTTTTTGACAGAAATCCGTTGCCGCAAAGGAATTGAAAACCGCGCGACATGCCTACTTTGGGCGCGCGTTTCGAGCCGTTCGGCCATGGTTAGCCTATGCCGATCGATCGTGCGTGTATATGGTCCCACAGTGATCATGTTGACATGCTTGGGACCTTTTAAGTCTATATACACCCTCCATCCAAGCTTGCGAAGATGGACGCTCGTGATCGATTAACGACACATGTAACATGCCGCAAACCCTAATTAGGCTTTTGGATCGGTCGTGTGCATGCAACTTCAACCAAACGGTTTGGCAAGTTATGTTCCTCCCTTGGGGAGGCCGATCATGCGGGGTCCACATTGGGCCGACGGTGAACGTGTTTGTACCTGCCTCGTGGTCCTAGGTGTGATCTAAGCCATCCAACCATGCTTGCGAAGTTGGATGGTCTTGATTAATTTAAGACACTAGTGGACTTCCACGGCTTTTAAATCATCACGCCAGCCATGTTTTGTGCAATCGTTTATTGCTCCATGGTTTGGTCGGGAGAGAACCGATCAGGTAGGTGAAAAGTGGGCCCATCAATGTGCATGCCAACGCTTCTCCAATCAATCGGGACGATCTAAGCCGTCTAACTTGGCTTGCGAAGTTGGACGGTCGCGACTTCTTTGAGACTGTTTTTGAACGTCTTGCGCATACTAGCCACTCCATACCAGCTCGACCATCCTTCTTTAGGGCTGGAATTTGATGGCTATTTGGGGGCATAGCATGTGTTTGACCATCCAGGGCATAAACGGGCCCGCTGGTGGTCATTGCGGTGATAGCCTGCTCCTGCTGAGGATCGTCTAGGCTGGTTAAATCATGCGGCCAACCTGTGTGGTCGTGATCGTTTCTGAGACTGACATGGATAGTTCATATTTCCATTAGGAAATATGCTCAATCGGGCTAGTATAACACACCGAGAGATGCTCAATCGGGCTAGTATAACACACCGAGAGATGTAGCCTGTACGGGTATTTCGTGCATGCCTCACTATTGATACTTGGAGATTCGTGTTACTCTGTTAAGAGCAACACTCAGTCGTCATGCCGCACCAATAATGAGAGTTCTGCGGGAACAACACAGGAAATACAAGGCTAATCATGCATTAATTAATAATGCTATAAATCCACAGAATATCGGGATTGTTGCTACATGCTCCGTTCTGGGTGTATTTAATTCACAGAATACTGGGATTGTTGCCACATGCTCCATTCTAGGTGATTTAGTAAAGTGAAGAAGTATTCATCACTCGGGTAGGTTTATCCTCCGGAGGATGTCAGCGTATTAAGTTCGGATTTTACAATTTTAGCCTTGAACAAAAATCCACCATCAACATATAGATTTAGATACAAGACAATACAAGCTAGGAAAAGTGTTATATGTATGAACCCGTATTACATGTACACGTACACGTACACGTAACGGAGTAAATATATATATATCGACTTACAGATTAGTGGTACGCATATTCTTATGTATATCATATGAAAATCTGTTTAGCTCGTCAACCGGATCGGTAAGCATACTTGTATGCAAACCATTTTTGAACCGTGGTTACGGAATCGATATTAGTTTCTAAACAGGTACGCATGCTAAAACAGTTATGTGTTCCTGAACTTGGTTGTGTTTCCAAACCGATACACAAACTGATTTAGTTCTGTGAACTCCGGAACCGGTGACAGTCTTAAGGTTTCCAAACCAGTACGCAAACTTAAAAAGTTTTGTTAACTCCGGAATTCAGTATTGTTAAATGTTTACAAACCATTATGCGTACTGTGACTGAGCCGATTCACGAAGGGCAATGGTATTTGTACCTTGTACACCTACTAAACATGTCGATTATATTTTCAAGTGTGTTTATATTATTTCTACGAGATAATTAGCATTTGATTAATTCTCTAAAAACACTAGACTTATTTGATCACATGTTTGTGACTCAGAGTTTATGTCTTATGTGTTCATGAAAATGAAGATTAAGCTTTTAAGTTCAAACCGGCTAGTTTCGGCTAACCATGTTGAACATACACTTTGTACATGGCTCTGTTACGGTTTTACCTAACCAGAGTGTATATCTTATTTATGTGAATCAGATTCAAAGATTCATCTAATGTGGATATTGTTTGCTTGGTTCCAAAGCTACCTTAGCTTAAACCTATAGCAACCTATGCTTTAAAGGTCTATGAAAGGGGAACTTCAAGCAACTGGGATCTTTGAATCCCGACACTGCTTTTTGGTGTGTCCTAGTTGTATATAGAGTCTTCATCTTTCTAAAACTTTTAGGTTTTAACGACTACAAGTCTTCATAGGGATTCGTAAATCCAGGTCCAGTTATCTTTCCTTGATAACTTGTGTATCCTGATCTTGTTCGATTGTTGATTTATTGATGAGTGCTAAAAAGTGCATATTTCTATATATTTTTCTTGGCATTTAACTCATCTTTTGTGCATTAATTCTACATTTTATCCCATATTCTGTGTTTTCGTTGTTTTCAAGAATAAATACTTTTCTTAATTAATTTTGCATTTTTAGGTACTAAATAAAGCCTGGTTATCTCACGGAGCGAAAAGAGCAAAGGAACGGCAAAGACTCCCGCTAGGAGGAAGCGAAGAATGATGTTTGCAAGAGCCGGAGCAACTAGAAGTGGGCTTGAAGAGGAAGAATTGTTCTTAAAGAAGATATGGGCTTGGCATACCCAAGGCCCAAAACCCTTACCCAAATCCATTTCCATTATCCATACCCATTTCCATGAGAGCCGTCAGATTGGATCCATCTCATCATGCAACGGCCATCTCATCATTGTGCATCAAAATCCAAAGCTCCTGTCAAACACCATAGTACCTAACCCCATCTTGAGCCGTCAGTTTCGTTGCATCTCATCATCCAACGGTCGCTTAAAGCTTCATCCCATCGTGCCGTTCAATTACATCCAAAACTGATCATCCAGCGTCGTTCGTTCGCTGTGCTTCAGACTCCGATGTACCGCTCAACACCGAATCATCAAATATCTTCTACACCATTCGAACCAAACTCTCCCTTTCTCCAAAAACTATTTTCTCCCCGACCAGAGCTCTGCAACTCCATCTCTTCACCCCTCACCCTCTGCGCCACCATCTCCATACCCTGTCCATCACCAAAAACCCCATAAACCCATTCCCTAGTTGCCTCTCTTTCTCGTTCTTAGCACCCACACACCCTAGGTGCTACAATCAAGAGAGAGATGAAACTAGGGTTTCATCACAGTTGAAGAGGAGACCCAAATCGAGGAGTTGATCGAGCAGACAATAGCAGAAGAGAGATGGGTTCGACAGAGGAGACAAATTCAGGGCATGGGTAAGTTGAATAACCCAAAAAAATTGTCTACTGCTACTTTTTGTGTAACCCTAATTTTTCTTTTGGGTATAAATTGAAGAACTGTAACAACATTGAGTTCATGTATGGATTAGCCAGCTTCACTCTCTAGAGGTCTGGACTAGCCAGGACCTCAATTGTCCTGTTTTGTTCCAAGTTCAATGTTATTTTCCATGTCCTGTTTATATTCAAATTTCAATTTCAGTTCAGTTTATTTCAAGTTTATGTTTAAATTCAGTAGTAGTTGCATTATGTTCTAATTCATTGTGTTAAGGCTCAGTTGAAGCCTAGTGCACTGTTGAATGATGTATTGCTAGGATAGTTATCTTGTTGCCTGTTTTGCTTGTGCAATGGGAAGAAATCAGTGCTCTGGTATGCCTGTGATTGACTGTGCTGTCAAAAGACAGTCAATACTAGGGGCATATCAGTGAGCAAGCTGATTTTCCTCCCATTCTAATGTATGCATAGGATGTTCAACTCAACCTAGAAATATGTTGTTTGATTAGGACACAAGGTGGATTCTAAGCCTTAGCTTAGACCACAATACCTTATTTCAGTCACTTACAATTTCAGTCTTATTTTGCTCCCTGCTCAACTAAATTTCTTAGCTATCTTGCTGTTTATTTCTTGTATTTTGAAGCCTGTTGTGCATTGAAATCAGTGCACAAACTCACCCCTGCCCTTGGCTCACAGCCTTGGTTCCATGCTGTTTTGTCATCTTTGCTTTGTTAACTGTTTTGGTTCTTTGCAATTGCCATATTACTTTGCCTTGCTCACTGCCATAGTGCCTTGTCTCCATTGCTAGCTTAGGAAAATTTCTTGTATGCTCCCACTCCCTGTGGACTGATCCCTTGCTTACTCTCTATACTAAAACTTGGCCTTGTATACTTGCAAGTCTTTTGTGTGTCGTTCCCAAGCACACCATTTATCACTTGAACAAGATAGATAGAAATCATAAAAGTTCTCTTTGTCTCAAACTTTGTTGATTCCAAAGGTTTTATACTTGTGAGGTGAATAATAATCTAGGCTGCACATCGTGTTGCATAAGTACGGATTCTAAGATTAGCTAGACTTTGTCGATTTCTATCGATTGTGACACGTTTGATTGTAAAAGGAAACCATATATATGCTTAATCTGTGGGACATAGATTTGGTTTAAAGTCTTCAATTGAGTTGAAGCAACTCTAGGTTGGTGTGACGTCATCTAAGGGAATCAATTACGCAGAGTCCTATTGGGATTCAAGAGGCATAAGGAGCGCGAATGTACCTTAATCGATGGGATACCTTTTAGGGATCAACTATATTACAGTCTGAAGTTAATTGGTAGTAGGCTAGTGTATGTAGCGGATTAATACAGTTTGGTGTTCAATCTGGAGTAGGTCCCGGGGTTTTTCTTCATTTGCGGTTTCCTCATTAACAAAACCTCTGGTATATGTGTTATTTCTTTTTTCGCATTATATTGTTTATCTTTATAATTGAAATATCACAGGTTGTGCGTTAATCAATCATAATAGATACATCCGCCCTAGTTTGTTGGATATGACTTGAATGATTCTTGGACATTGGTCTATGGTATCTTCCAAGTTATCTCTTTGTGATTAGGTTAACATATTTGTTTATGTAAATGTTATAATCGCAAGAGAGAGAGATATAACTCTAGATACTATTCCTTGATTGAGTTTAACTTTCGGAGTTGTATTAAGTTTGTCCATACAGATTGCCTAATAAAAAAGTGGTGGTGTATTTTGGTACCCCGCGTTTTCAAAATCTAATACGTTATAATATAAAATTCTTACTAATCTTATATTTATTTTTTAGGTGATATCTAAATGTGAAAGAAGTATGAATGAAAGGAGGGAGGATCCATTTACATTCTAAATTTAAATGGTAAAAGATTTGAAATTAATATTTTGGTGATATGTTCCTATTACAGAACTCTATATACCTATAAAAAATGAGTGTATTCCGAAATATTAACTTTTACTATCTACAAATCACCATTTCAACGGTTAAAAATTCGTTAATTTTGAACGACTGATTTTCGAAGTAGTAGATGGTGATGAAAAAGCAGGGGTCTAACAACCACACCCAATATTTCGTTTGGCAATCTGAATAGACAAACTCCAATATACTTTCAAGAGAATCAAATAGACAGTTAGACTCAATCTAGAGAAAAGTATATCAAATATTTTTATATCTCTATCTCTCAATTGAATTTGCAATCAGCAAATAGGAATTTGCGACCCCGATTGAATATAAGAGAAATAACTTGAACGGTACCAAAGACCAATTTTCAAGGATCAATCAATTTCAATCAACAACCAAAGGTTGGATTTTCCAATTGATCGATTCAACGCACAACCTGTGATATTTCAATTATATAAAAAAATATAATGCGGAAAAGAAATAACACAGACACCAGAATTTTTGTTAACGAGGAAACCGCAAATGCAGAAAAACCCCGGGACCTAGTCCAGATTTGAACATCATAGTGTATTAAGCCGCTACAGACACTAGCCTACTACCAATGAACTTCAGACTGGACTATAGTTGAACCCTAATCAATCTCACATTGATTCAAGGTACAATTGCGCTTCTTACGTCTCTGATCCCAGCAGGATACTACGCACTTGATTCTCTTAGATGATCTCACCCACAACCAAGAGTTGGTACGACCCAAAGTCGAAGACTTGGTAAACAAACCTGTCTCACACAGAAAAGTCTATAGGAATAGATAAATCTGTCTCCCTCAGAAATACTACGAATTTTGTTTCATCTTTTGATAAATCAAGGTGAACATGAACCAACTGATATACCGGACTTATATTTCCGAAGAACAACCTAGAAATATCAATCACCTCACAATAATCTTATTCGTATGGTAGCAAAACAAGATATTGTGGAATCACAAACGATGAGACGAAGATGTTTGTGACTACTTTTTATCTTGACTATCGGAGATTAAATCTCAAGCCAATCTTAGAGAAGATAGTACTCAAGTATGATATAAACAGTAAGATCAGATCACGCAACTACAGGGAAAATAGTTAGGTCTGGCTTCACAATCCCAATGAATTCTTTAAGTCGTTAACCTACAGGGTTTCGTGGAAAACCTAAGATTAAAGGAGAAACAACTCTAGCTTGTACAACTAGTATCATACTGGAGGTGTGGGGATTAGTTTTCCCAGTTACTAGAGTTCTCCTTTATATAGTTTTCAAATCAGGGTTTGCAATCTAAGTTACCTTGGCAACAAAGCATTCAATATTCACCGTTAGATGAAAACCTGATTAGATTCAAGCTAATATCTTTCAACCGTTAGATCGAACTTATTTTGTTATACACAAATGAAATGTACCCTCATTTAGGTTTAGTAACCGTACCTAAACCCGTACACCATGTTGGCTCAACCGTAGTTAACCGAGGTTAGCTATATGAACACTCTCATATCAACCTTATTCATCTTAACCATAACTAGTTCAAATGACTCAAGCGAAACTAGTTAAAGAGTTGTTCAATTGCTATATTCTCATAGAAGTACACAAGAACACAATTGAAGCAAAATCGGTTTGATTCACTCGAATCAATTCATGAACATTATATCCACGGTTTGCAAAAGATTGCACTCCTTTCTATATAAATGTATTAGTTCATGAGACAACCGATTTTAGAACTTTAACCACTCAAGTACGCATGCAGGTACGCATACCTAAGTAGTCGGTCTGAGTTTGGGTTCGCCAGTATGCGAACGGGTATGCATACTTAAGTACACTTCCAAAACCCAGCAGAAATTCCCGGACCTATATCTTACGCATGTATGTGTACCGGTATGTGTACTTGGTACACGAAATTTCACAACTACAAGTACGCATACGGGTATGCATACTTTTGTTCCGGTCATGGATCACATACATGCAAGAATGCACACTATGTTTATAATCTAATGATGATTAAGTATTCTAAACTCTTAATTCAATCATTGAAACTTTCTTAGAGGATGACAATAGCCGTTTTCACACACTATTAGCGTCAAAGCAATTTTCAAGTTATTGAAATAATCATAACGAAACATTCCAAGTCTACACCAAATAATTGTATCACATAAACCATATAAGGTGTTACTCGGCGATTTTCACATGATCATCTTTTGACTTTCGTCAAGAATATAAGATGAACTTGGTTGAAGCGAAAGCTTACCAACACATATTCCGGGAAATATGTAAGCGTGTTAACTTAGCTCGAAATCTCAAATGTGTATAATAGACAACTATATAGTAATACGACTTTTGTCTCAATATAGGAGATAGAGTAGAAATAGATTTTCCAAGTGATAGATGAGTTTTAGTCTCCACATACCTTTTGTTGATGAAGTTCCACAAGCTCTCCTTAATAGTTCTTCGTCTACAATTTATGAAAGCCGTGAAATCGAATGCTCAACAACACAATCTATCCTAGTCCGAGACATTACTATAAGTAGACTAAAAATAAAGACTTATAGTTTTGATCACTAACATTGCAAAACAAGCTTGAGATAGCAACGCTTGCGAGTTCGACCGAGCAGTGCTCTAACAATCTCCCCCTTTGTCAATTTTATTAACAAAACTATCAATACATATGGATTACAAAAAAATAAACTTTGTAGCTTCTCATCCAAATGCTTGATCTCCTTGGTACTTCAATATTACTCGAAATCTTTGTCACTTTCAAGTACTCCAATGATTCCAAATGTGTTCAGCTCAGCATCATAGTTGTTGAAGATCCGTAGCTATAACAATGAGAAAACAGTTGTTCTCAATCATTGTTATACAGTGTCATAGTATCATTACATAACATCAAAGTTCAATTGTATCATAACTTTGACAACAATACTATGGTGATATGTATCACTCCCCCTTAATCAATACTTCATCTCACAATGAAAACCACTTCCCCTTACATAATTATCCGTAAACCATATGTATTATTAGTGTGAACTACACATTAATTCTCCCCCTTTTGTCAATATAAATTGGCAAAGGTATGAAAACTAGTGGGATCCTCATGAAATTTTCATAGAGATACTTCATGACCAAAAGAGAACAGCATACCAACTTGTTTCAATGATTTCACATAGTCGAAACTTAGTGTATTCATCAAGGAGTTTATAAAGATACAAGATAACTCCTACATTATTCCACAGCCGCACTCACCACAAAGATTTCGCAAGTAAGCACAAGTTCAATTAAGAACTCTCCCCCATAAAATGTCATTCCTGAAAGAACAACAAGAGCGACCTTACTTTTACGCGAAAAGAAGGATTTCTTTGGACATTAACAAATCACATAAGAATATGAATTTGTATCCAAAAATCTCAATTGAATTAACCACAAGAAAAATGATCAATTCAATTGGTCATGCTCAACATAAGTGAACTTACGGAGCAACACAGTACATACACAAAGATGTGGATCAGGGAAAGACCAATACTGCGGAATAATCAAAGATTCATCATATTTTTCATCGCTATTTGCACAATGACATATAATAGACTTAATCTTTGTAAACAAAAGTTCATCCTTTCTTCCATCAATATTTGCATAATACATAAAAGGCTCAACTTTTGTAGTCAAAAGTTCATTCTATCTTTTATCAATACTTTCATACCGACATATAATAGAGCTAACTTTTGAACAAGTATGGGATAGTCAAGGTTCACGGATGTAAACAACATATCCCATAATGCTTTGCAATATATAAAACCATAAAGATTAATACTGCAAAAATCATCTTCCAAATAAACTTTTGAATTTAAACAAATAAATCTAAAAACATTACAAGATGAAAACGTTGGCAATAGTTATGTGTACTCACAAAAATGGTTATTCCAAACCCTAGTTATCCTTCTTAAAAACACAAGAATAAATTCTCATAAGAAGTTTTCTAGACATCAAGACAAACTCGTAATGCATATACAAGATGATTTGTCCTTAGAGGGTAGAATCAATCTTTTTCGCACGGATTTATACCTAGAATAGCTACCAAAGGTGTATAAAAATATTTTCTTGAAAAAAAGAACATACGAAGTCATTAATGACCATGCACCATAGTTCACATAAGATGATTGTGAACATTTAAGAATCCTATAGCAATGTGTACTACTGCCCATTCTTGAACTTCCTTCTTTGTGATTCACCAACAAAATTCTTGTAAAAGCTACAAATGAGCTTATAAGAGTATTACTCCAAGAATCCAAGTGCCCAAGTCCAAGAGAAGTGGAACAAGTGTGACGAAACAGAGCAAAACACTCAAAACCAAGAGACGGCACAAAGACCAATCTTAACTCATCTAAATTCAAGAATTCTCATCTCCATCTTGAAGAGAATTAAAAGAGGAAGAGAATGAAAAAACAATGAGGTCATTCCGAGTTCGGACGAAGAAGTTACGGCCAAAACAAGTTTACCGAAAATTGACATCTATAGGCCAGTATGCATACCGGTTTGCAACTGAAATTCCGTGACCTGGGGCAGTATGCAAATGGGTTTGCGTGCTAAAATCCCTGAATTTTGATTTTAAATGATGGTATGCATACCTGGTATGTGTACCATGAACTCCAAACAACCCGAACTACTATTTTCAAACCTAAACGTTTAAGATTCTTAAACACAAATCAAGTTAGGTAGAAATGAACGATAAGAAAGGTATAAGGATCATTATAAGTACTCTAAGCAAATGATAAAAACAAAAATCTTTCTCAAGTTTATTTACATACCTTTTATAAGAATCCAATTGAATTCTACAGCCTTACCAAAGATTCAAAATCATACCTAACGCAACATGAGCGCCCCAATTCTAGTGTTTCCCTCACTGTATATACAGCAGGGAATTTCTTGGTGAGGATGCACTTTCAACACAACCAAGTTGTGTTGAGGTGAACAATGTCTTGCTCACCATGGCACCAAAAGAGAGTTTATTTCCAAATACTCTTGCATCTTTCAGTATTGAGAGACACCCAAGGGTCTGTTTTTACAAGTTTTTCAAAGAACATAAAAAGAGCACATGATAATTTGTGTTCCTGATTTCTTCGTTTACAACTTATAACACACAATCTCTGCAGATAATAGTTAGTACTTCACAGGGAAACTCTTTTGATAAGAAGAGACATCCTGACTTTCTCACAAAGGAGGGCAATACCATTATCTTGAGAAGGTGTATCAAGGTTTGACTGATGAAATGAGTCAAGCTTTGAGATGATGCAGTATGAAGACTAAGATTTAAACTCCTCTTGTAATTCGTTTAGTTTGTCACAACCAAATGGATTACCCAGAGGAGGAGCATTGCTCTTACTAATTAGTAAATAAAGATCAACCTCAACATGAATATTATTCATCATAACTTGATTTAGCTTATCAAGAGATTCTTGCTCTTTCTGGAGGTAATACTCAACATCAAGAGATAAGCTCTCATGCTTCTTTTCAAGCTCCGAAAAAACTTCAAGGGATTTTAAACCTGGTGGAGGTTTAGATAGAATTTCTTCTACAGATTTTATTAAATCAGTCATGGAAGAGAATTATGAAATCCCTAGATCTGGTGGTGCATTTATTGATATATCACTACTGTCCATAGAGTCGGATCACTACAAACACAGACTTATGAGGTCTTAAACGTGTTTTTCTGCTCTGATACCAACTAAAAAAGCGAGGGTCTAACAACCACACCCAATATTTCGTTTGCCAATCTGAATAGACAAATTCCAATACACTTTCAAGAGAATCAACTAGACAGTTAGACTCAATCTAGAGAAAAGTATATCAAAGAGTTTTATATCTCTATCTCTCAATTCAATATGCAATAAGCAAATAGGAATTTGCGACCCCGATTGAATATAAGAGAAACAACTTCAACGGTACCAAAGACCAATGTTAAAGGATCAATGAATTTCAATCAACAACCAAAGGTTGGATTTTCCAATTGATCGATTCAACACACAACCTGTGATATTTCAATTATATAACAAAACATAATGCGGAAAAGAAATAACACAGACACCAGAATTTTATTAACGAGGAAACCGCAAATGCAGAAAAACCCTGGGACCTAGTCCATATTTGAACACCACACTGTATTAAGCCGCTACAGATACTAGCCTACTACCAATGAACTTTGTACTGGACTGTAGTTGAACCCTAATCAATCTCACACTGAATCAAGGTACAGTTGCGCTCCTTACGTCTCTGATCCCAGCAGGATACTACGCACTTGATTCCCTTAGCTGATCTCACCCACAACCAAGAGTTGTTACGACCCAAAGTCGAAGACTTGATAAACAAACTTGTCTCACACAGAAAAGTCTATAGGAATAGATAAATCTGTCTCCCACAGAAATACCTACGAATTTTGTTTCTTCTTTTGATAAATAAAG
Source organism: Papaver somniferum (assembly GCF_003573695.1). NCBI lineage: Eukaryota > Viridiplantae > Streptophyta > Magnoliopsida > Ranunculales > Papaveraceae > Papaver > Papaver somniferum. The sequence goes on from NC_039360.1 coordinate 101,288,878, forward strand.
GTGAACATGAACCAATTGATATACCGGACTTATATTTCCGAAGAACAACCTAGAAATATCAATCACCTCACAATAATCTTAATCATATGGTAGCGAAACAAGATATTGTGGAATCACAAACGATGAGACGAAGATGTTTGTGACTACTTTTTATCTTGACTATTGGAGATTAAATTTCGAGCCAATCTTAGAGAAGATAGTACTCAAATACGATAGAAACGTCAAGATCAGATCACACAACTACAAAGAAAGTAGTTGGCTCTGGATTCACAATCCCAATGAAGTCTTAAGTCGTTAACCTACAGGGTTCCGTAAAAAACCTAAGGTTAAAGGAGAATGGACTCTAGCTTATACAACTAGTATCACATAGGAGGTGTGGGGATTAGTTTTACCAGTTGTTAGAGTTCTCCTTTATATAGTTTTCAAATCAGGGTTTGCAATCTAAGTTACCTTGGTAACAAAGCATTCAATATTCACCGTTAGATGAAAACCTGATTAGATTCAATCTAATATCTTTCAACCATTAGATCGAACTTAGCTTGTTATACACAAATGAAATGTACCCTCATTTAGGTTTAGTAATCGTACCTAAACGTGTACACCATTGTTAGAGCATAGCTCGGTTGAAGCCACCAAGCGTTGGTATGTCAAGTTTGGTTGTCATATTTTAGTGAACCAAAACTCATTTAAGAGTCGCTTGATTAAATTTACTAGAGTCAACTTAGTATAGGTTAGCTTGAAAGTATTAGGATTTGAGACATTACAAGTATTGCGAAGACTTGAAGAAGTAAGGAGCTACAATCACAACATCATCCCTCCACTTGAGGTTAGTGATATTTTACTTGAACTGTTTCATTCCCTAACATATCTTTCAAGTCATGCATATTGAAAATAAAACTGCGAAACATGAGCACTCTAGATAAACATAGTATTAAGGAATACAATACGAGGTTTATTGCTTAACCATTAAACTTTGTAGATAAGACATCGACATAATTGTTTGAATGCTATTGTGATTATGTATGGGTATGAGGTGAGGATTTCATCACAATGTTTTTACATGTGTTTTAAGGAAGTAAGTTCATGAACTTTATTTGTGAATCGAAAAGGAAATCGCCAGGCGTTATTGGGATTGTTCTTCATTGCATATATTATGAACGACCAATATGTGTGATTAGTATAACCGCTCATGACTTGTTTGTGTTCTTGGTAAAACTATTCACATGAGGCCTGACTTTTGTATTGGTATGACTTTTATTAGTGAAACCAATCTTAAGTAATCACCTGATGGTATGATCGAGTTTGTGTAGTTTGTAAGACCTAACACTGGGTAAAGGGGAACCGATCCTAGTAAGAGGTGCAACACATCACAAATGGGAATTTATCATTATATGGGGTGCAACAAGGTTTATAGCAGAAAGGGGAATCAATCTTATGAACATGTGCAACACGTTTTTAGGCAAAGGGGAACCGATCTTATGGACATGTGCAACACATATGAGTCAGATACCATATATATGGGGGGAACCGATCCTATTACCTAGTCAACCGAATTTTGGAAAGTTAGTGTGACTATGCACAATACTCACATGGAGGTAGAACCGAAACTTGTTTTGGTAGAACCGTTAAACCCATGATTTATGATTGAGAGTTCTTAATCAATCGCATATCTCTTCAAAGTCAGATGAACCAATTCTAAACTTGTTTGGAAGCGTGATAAATCGGTTTCAAGCGTGTAAGTATGAAAGAGGACTTACAAAGTAAGGATGTCGACACACTTTGAACACGTGCATTTATGCGTATCTTTTATTGTTCAAAGATATTCCTTAACGGCTAAGAAGGAAGTAAATCCCAGGATCGAAATTAAATAAGTTCAGAATATTTTAATTAAGGTTTTTAATTATATATGGAAAATAAGAATTAGTAATGTGCATTTGCTAGTTAAAGATTTTCCAAGGAGATTTTCGATCATTATTTTGGACAGAGCATTCTCAGGTATACTTGAAAAATAATGATCGAAAATCTTTTTGGAAAATCTCTTGAGAATATTTTATGATTACTTGGGATTAAAGGTATCGATTGCAAAATCTTATGATTACTTTGGGTAACTGAACATAAGATATATCTAAGAACCTGACGAAGGAGTTTATGTTAAGATAAACAGAATAGCCTTTGTACGACTCATATCACTTGGTTGAAGAGAGTTGATACCAAACAGATTTGTTGTTCCTTTACTGTTTGGAATACGAACCAAAGAAATTGTTTTAAGTACGTGACTTATTTATAAGTTAATGGCGTGGGAATACATATGGAACTAGGTGAACTATAGGTTTAGTTGCTTGGTCTCAACTATACGAAGTTGGTTTATTTTGTATAGCGGCTTAATCCTGAGAGTATTCAATTCTGGACAAGGTCCCGGGGTTTTTCTGCATTTGCGGTTTTCCTCGTTAACAAAATCTTGATGTGTCATTTACTTTTATTTTCCGTATTATAATTGTTTTATTATAATTAAAGTAAATTACACAAGCATTAATTCCTATTTACTTGATAAGCAATCCTATTGTGTTTGGTTAAGTCCGAACCTTTGTATCAGGTAAACATACTTCGTTGTTGTATTGTCTCGATCTCGTATCCATAGACGATCATACGAAGTGTGAACCGATTAGTTGTATTGTCTCGACTCAGTCCATAGCACTTTCGGAGAAATGACTTATAGGAAAGAAAAGCTTTAGCTTGAGGTATAATTGGGTACCCTCGCCTTTTCAACCATGTTGCCTCAACCGTAGTTATCCAAGGTTAGCTATATGAACACTCTCATATCAACCTTATTCATCTTAACCATAACTAGTTCAAATGACTCAAATGAAACTAGTTAAAGAGTTGTTCAACTGCTATATTCTCATAAAAGTATACAAGAACACAACTGAAGCAAAATCGGTTTGATTCACTCGAATCAATTCATGAACAATATATCCACGGTTTGCAAAGAATGCATTCCTTAATATATAAATCTATTAGTTCATGAGCCAACCGATTTTAGAACTTTAACCACTCAAGTATGCATACTGGTACGCATACCTAAGTGGGTACATTATTTATATGTCCCTACTTTTAGAACCCAACAAATATATCCTTCCCCAAAATAAATATATCCCTACCAATTTTAAGAATTAAAATTCTGATTTATTAATAAAATTCCCCCCTATATATTCCACATTATACTAGATCGGACACATTCAATTCATTTTCAGTTTCTATCGTTCCCATCATTTACTCTCGCACCCACTCATTCTCGAAAATCAACCTGCACCTGGAACTGAAAAACTGAGTATTAATCAACTATCTGTTGCAGAGAATTGATTACTAGACGTTATCTTCTCTCTCTGATAATCAACAGACCACGATCTACAAAAGAAACTGAAGAAAAACTGAAAAAGAAACTGAAAATCAACCGTATAAATTAGGTTTCATCAGAAAACATAACCGATTTCACTCTCGTTTCATCATCAACGTTCCATCATCAAAAACCTAATTGAACGATTTGAAGATTGCAAAATTGAACAGGTAAAACCTAATTTTCTGATGTCAGATTTAATTGATGCATGTATGTTTTGGTCTTGATTTTGTTAATGTAATGATTATATGTTAGTATTTGGAAGATTAGTACACTGCGATTTAATGATTAAGTTTGATTTTGGTCTTGTTTAGTTAGTTTTGAGTTTTGGTTAGTGTTCTTGGAAGGAAATGATTTCTCGTCAAATCTGAGTATTTTGTATGTGACTAAAACAAGCATAATTTGGAGATTTTGAATGTTTGTTAGTTATGTTGATATTTGTCTTCAAACTTTTGGTATTGTTTTTCTCAGATGCAAATTTGTTCAACTGGTAAATGTTTGAAAAATGTGATTCTGGATGTTTGGTTGATTTAGATATTTTGTTCAATTTAAGGGATCAACAACAGTAGTTGATCCAAGTAAAAATTGGATCAACAGTGGAAGTTGGTCCCATTTAGGGGATAAACAACAACAGTTGATCCAAAATAAAAATTGGATCAACAGTACAAGTTGATCAATGGTATGCAAATTTGTTTTACTGTTGATGTGTTTCTGAAGGATTTTTAGATTTTTTTGTATCAACAGCAGTAGTTGATCCAAATAAAAGGGATCAACAATAGAAGTTGATCCAATTTAGGGGATAAACAATTGCAGTTGATCCAAAGAAAAATAGGATAAACAATAGAAGTTGATCCATTGTATGCAAATTTGTTCTACTGTTAATTTGTTTCTGAAGGATTTTTAGATATTTTTGTATGAACAACAGTAGTTGATCCAAATAAAAAAGAGATCAACAGTAGAAGTTGATCCAATTTAGGGATAAACAAGAGTAGTTGATCCATAAAACTGAAATGCTAACGATAATAATTGTTGAACTCAGGTTGAGAAAACATAATGCATAGGATATCACCAGGGATATTAAAGAAGAATCAAGAGATTAAGGGCACGCAAGAGATTAAGCAAGCTAAAGAACCAAAACAAAATGTGAAGACCAAGAAGAAAATTGAAGAAGAGCCAACAAGAAATATGAAGAACAAGAATACAAATGAAGAAAAACAATGAAAGGTGAAACAAAAGAAGAAAGCTGAGGAAGAACCAAAATAATCAGAATCCGAAGAAGAAGAAGGGAAAGAAAAATCAGATGGTCGAGAGTCGGAAGAAGAGGAATATGAATCTGAAAAAGAAGCAGAAAAGGGTAAAAGGAAGAAAGTCGTCAAAGGTAAAAAAAATATGTTGTAATATTTGTCCTGATATATATAATAATGTTGTTTAAAATATCGAAAACAAAATGTAAATGATTGAGCTTCATGTATGCAGGCGGGTCAAGGGTGAAAGCAAAGCCACAAAAAAAGGTGCAAAGCAAGAAGGTAATTGAGAAAGAACAAGAAGAATCAGAATCCGAAGAAGAAGAAGGGCAAGAAGAATCAGATGATCAAGAGTCGGAAGAAGAGAAAGATAAATCTGAAAAAGTAGCAGAAAAGGGCAAACCGAAGAAAGACGTAAAAGGTAAAAAAAAATAGATAGTAATATTTTTTACAACAACAGGCCAAAAGCAAAATGATATAACAAAATGATATGTGTGCTGGTATATCTAACTATGTTGTTTGAAATATTGAAAACAAAATGATTGAGCTTCATGTATGTAGGCGGGTCAAGGCCGAAAGCAAAACCACAACAAAAGCTGAAAAACAAGAAGGTAGTTGAGGAAGAATCAGAAGAATCGGAATCAGAATCCGATGATGAAGAGCAACAAAAATCAGATGAAGAGAATCAAGAATCGGACGAAGAGGAGAGCCAACCAGAGCCATAGCTCAAAGGTAAAAAAAAACATTGACTCTTTAATGAAATAATATGTGTAAACATTGACTCTTTAATGAAATAATATGTGTAATCAATCACATATTTATTGGATCAACACTCACAGTTGATCCAATAAATCTGTGTAAAATATCAGATTTGATCCAATAAGAGGTAGTTAAAGCATGAACTGTGATTACACATATTTATACGTCGCACCTCACTCGGGGGCTACGCCCCCTCGTGAAAATATATTATGGGTAGAATGTGAGAAAACAAAAGATTATTGTCAAAATTGAAAACGAAAATGATTTTGAGTTTCATGTATGCAGGCAAGTCAAGAGCCAAAGAAAAGAAAATCAAAGCAGGTCTCCAACCATTGGTTGAAATGGGGAATTTTCTATGCAAACTGTTTGAAGTAGAAGGTGAAAATAATGAGCAGAAACTGATGCTTGCACGAGCACTGAAGGCATCTCCTTTCTGGGACTTAATCAGCCCATTCTACGTAACAGACATAAGTAAAATTGTGAGCGGTAACTGGTTGAAGAAGATTAATCTTGCAATGCAGCTGTTGATGGGTGCATTTAATAAAGAAATCAGAAAGTTCAAAATAGGAGAATCCAAAGAGTACTCTTTAGAAGCAAGAGATTTTCGCTTTGATATTCAAGATGAGAAGACTGATAGAGAGTGAAGAATTGAAGCAGCAACTGCAAACGAAAACATGACTTAACTACAGCGAATTCTTAAATAAAAAGTTTAGACCATATAGACCATCAGATTGTCCAGATCCAATAATGAAGAATGAAATTGTAACCAAACTGAAAAGGGAAGCAGAACATGAGTCCGATCCGGAGCATTTTGTGAGACTTTTCACTATGTGGTTATGTACAGTTTTCTTATTCCCAAATGATGGAATGACAAGCTTCCCAAAGAAATTGTTGCCTCATATCTTATTGATGGACAAAGTGTCATGGCCGGATCACGTGGTGGAACATTTGATTTCAAACTTGGAGAAAAAGAAAGCGGACCAATTAACTATCGCTGGATGCACAACTCTCCTAGTGGTAAGAAAAAACGTTAATTTTGCGAAAGTAAAATGTTGTAGAGAGTGAAATGCATACAATTGGATAAAACTAACCTTGTTGTTTATATTATGCAGTGTTGGTTCTGCGAACATACAAAAAAGTACATCGAAAAAAGGGAGAGTTTTTAAAATGCAACTCCGAGATTCCTATGATGAAACCCAACACACATTGTGCAAGAAGCTTGTAAGTGATTTTGGCAACAAAATGAAAAAGAAAGCAATCGATATGTCTTGGTTCGACGATACGGTAATTTTTTTTTACTATGTTTATCTTTACTACTATAAATGTCCCATTTTTTTTTTTGATCAACAATGGAAGTTGATCCATGTGAATGGGATCAACATCCAATGTTGATCCAATTTTAGTGTCAGTTTTTTGTGGATCAATAATGGAAGTTGATCCATGTGAAAGGGATCAACAACCAATGTTGATCCAGTTTTAGTGTCTACACCATTTTGATTTCCTCCAATTATCACTTTTTTGTGGATCAACAATGGAAGTTGATCCATGTGAATGGGATCAACAACCAATGTTGATCCAGTTTTAGTGTCTACACTATTTTGATTTGTGTTGATCATGCTTCGCAGTTTCATCAAGACTTTGTTGATCCAGTGTCTGCTGAGGAGAACTATTTAATTGACCTATCGGCACCTGCAAGAGAACTGGAAGAAGAGAGGCTGAAGATAAAGGAACTAGAGGAAGAAAACATGTTTCTTGATTGTGACAAGCATGAGATTCATTACATGGACAAGGCTCAAATTAAAATGTTTGTCCACAACACGATATTCTTGAGAGAGATGTATGAGAGGAACAAGGACAAACTAGAGTTGCAAGCTGGAGAACCGGAGCGACTTGCTGATATTGACAAGAACATAAAGGAATGGCAGCAAGAGGAAAGGATTTTTCAGGAATCACTGAATAAAAATAAACCAGTGTATACAGGGAAGGAATTTGAAGGTTTGGAATTGGAAGATTTGTTCACACATAAACAACAAGGAGAATCATCTGGAAAAGGAAATCAAGATGAAATGAACTCTGCGGTGAATGATCAACCAACAGATGGGAATGAAACGAGAGTAAACATGGAAGTTGAAGATTCTGTGGCTGTTACAATGAAGACACTCAAGAAATGAACGATTCATTGGGAACTGAAGATGGAACTCAAAGTACTTTGGGAACCCAAGACACTTTTGGAACTCAAGATAAGTTTTTCAGAAGGGTTTTGAAAGTGGAATGAAGTATTCGGAAATACCAACAAGTATCAAACCTGAGGAGAGTTGGAAGAAAGGATTTCATGCAGAAAGAGAACTAAAGAAAGCTGATGACTTAGCGCTCAATATTGTGGTCGAAAACGTTGCAGAGCTCGATTCGGTGGTCGAAAACATTGCAATATCTGCTGGGATAGTAAAAGAGAAAGGTGACAAACAAATGGAAGAGAAGAGTCCGTCTGTTGATAAGAAGAATGATGACATACAAATGGAAGTGGTTGTGTTTGACACTCCTCCACTTTCAACAATAAAACCTGGTGAAATTTTTGGGTATGTGCATACAGGTACCACACCGAGTTTCAGTGCAATAATGAGTGAGGTAGATCGTAAGACAACACAAGAAACACAAGAGGTTGAAGAGCAAGCTGAAGAGGTTGACAATTCATCAGGAGCTGCAATACGCGCAGGGTTGAAGCAATTGTTTAATTTGGATGCAGTTGAGGAGCAAACTGAAGAGGTAACCGAATCAGAGGAACAATCCGATAATACAAAAGCATCAGAAAAACAGCAGGTCAGTTCTCTTGTGAAACGGGTGAAGAAGAGAGAAAGGCCAGAGAGAAAGACGTATAAACTTCGAAGTCAAACACCTCCTGCTAAGCGTAAAAGGGGATAAAAGAAAGGTGGAAAAGGAAAAAAGAAGCAAGAGGAGAAGCAAATAGAAATAATTGACGTCGACAGTCAAATTGACCTCACACCAGCGGAACCCAAAAAATTGATGAAGCCAACAAAACTAAAATTGTGGAAAAAATGCAATGACAGCGAAAAAGAAGTCATCTAGCCATTTTTTAAGAATGCAACTGAATGGTATGTACTTTACCTCAGATCACATAGTTTTTTTTTTGGGTTATGCTAGTTCTCTTTAATAAGATATTCATTTGTTTTCTTTTTTTTTGTTGAAAATGCAGCGAGAAAGCTTACAGTTTTTATTTCTGCAATCATGATTTTAAAGTAATCATCAATGGGAAGCACATACAGTGTCTACTGAATAATCAAAACATTCATGGTGAGATTGTTGACTACTACATCAACATGTTGAAATCAAAGATGGATTCGCCGGATAAACCAGAATACAGGAACCACATTATTCTCTCAACAAATGATTATGTAAGTAACATATAAATATTGGTTTATTCAAATGCATCATCCAATTGGTTGTCTATTGAATTTTCGTAATAATCTTAGTGATTTTATCTGTGTACAATGGTAGTTGAAATTTATGTAGATCTAGATAATGATAGGCACATGAAATTTATTGGTTACAATATGTTGTTCCCTAGTTAAATTCTAAGTTAACCAGTAAATTTGTGGTCTGATTATGAGTGAATGGTACAGGTATGTATAGCTTGAGGAGTTTACTAGCAAATACAGATAGGACCATGCAAATTTTATTTTTGTTTTGTATGTCAACAACCATTCTTGATCCAGATAGGTTGGATCAACAATGCTTGTTGATACAATTAAGTTGGATAAACAACTATTGTTGATCCAATTAAGTTAGTCTGATTATGAATGAATGTTACAGGTATATATATTCTTGAGGAGTTTTACTAGCAAATACAGATAGGACATGCATTTTTTTTGTTTGTTTTGTGTGTCAACAACCATTCTTGATCCAGATAGGCTTGTTGATCCAATTAAGTTGGATAAACAACTATTGTTGATCCAATTAAGTTAGTCTGATTATGAATGAATGTTACATGTATGTATAGCTTGAGGAGTTTACTAGCAAATACGATATGTTGTTCTCTGGTTACAATATCACAGTTGCATTTTTTTGTTGATAATGTAGCTTTTGTTTATAACGTATATGATCCATAACATGGCAAACTAATATATTTGAGAAAATATTGATACATCCGTTATTGGGGATCGCAATAGCCTCGAAAAATATGGCTAAGGTAGAGAGAAGTGGGATTCCGGAAAAGCTGAGGAACAGTTACACAGGGAATGTTGAAGACAAATACCTCATTGTACCAATGTGCTTGACTGATAAGGACGGTGTTGGATACCATTGGGTGATGCTGGCGTTGGTAAAAGGAAAATGGATAGTGTGCAACTCTGCAAGGCGCAACCCGACTTACAATTGGCAATATCTTGTGATGATAGTACCACTGACTAAATGGCTAAATGAAATGGGCCACAGAGATCCAGAGACAGGTGGTGATATTGAGATAAGCTTTTCACATGACACTGTACCAGCACAAGATGGATGCGACTGTGCATTGCATACTTGCATGTACATGAAGAATTTGGTAAAGCGTGGAAACTGTGAACACATATCTGAAATCACTAACTTAGATGAGAAGTTGAACAAGAAGAGAATAAATATTGCAGCAAGAATATTGGCAGAATTTGGTTCATGGAAGAAACAAGAACAACTTCCTGATTCAACTACTGAATCTATTCAAGAATTAATCCAATTGCAAGACTCAGTTGAACCAGTAGCTGAACCATTAGAGTGAGCTTGATGTCATAGTATGTTCATGGTCTGTAAAGAAAATCTAACTGTATTTTAAAAAATACTTATCTTAGTAAGTAAATCTTATTGTAGGTCTGATTGAATTATTATGAACCATTATGAATGAATTATTTTGGATGTATTTGTTGTCTGATTATGGATGAATGTTACAGGTATGTATAGCTTGAGGAGTTTACTAGCAAATACAGATAGAGCCATGCAATTTTTTTGTTTGTTTTGTGTGTCAACAACCATTGTTGATCCAATTATGTTGGATCAACAACCATTGTTGATACAATTAAGTTGGTCTGATTATGAATGAATGTTACAGGTATGTATGCTTGAGGAGTTTTACTAGCAAATACAGATAGGACCATGCAATTTTTTTGTTTGTTTTGTGTGTCAACAACCATTGTTGATCCAAAATAAGTTGGATAAACAACCATTGTTGATCCAAAATAAGTTGGAACCCAGGAACAATATTTCCACACAATAGTGTCAACAACCTGTAAAATCAATAAACCTGGAACCTGCCAACTGACATATACTTAAGAAACAAAAGAATAAAATTCATAACAACATATAAGAATGTATGTCATTAAAAAAAATAACAAGTGCAAACCAAAAAAGAAACACCAAACTGGTAAGAAACCTAAAACAAGTTTGTTCAGAATAAGAAAACACCACAAAAACTTCAGAACAACATCCTCTTCAAGAAGTTGATAATCCTGGAATGAGACTCTTTGCGAAACGTTGGTGCACGAGGAGCCAAAGGAGCTCTGCGACATGTTCGACGGTTGTGAAAGGTCAGCATCCCACACTGGCCACACTTCCTCTTCTTGCGCACCTTTTCACGAGAACCCATGTACCTAACACCTTTAAGTCTTCCAGCTTGTTCTCGACCACCAGTGGGAGGAAAAATATACCCCTTTTCATTAATTCCAGGTGGCTTCTCAGAGTCAGTAATAGGATATATGGGTCGAGAGTACAACCTTCTATAGTAGTCAGAAGTATAGTAAGGGATAATGTAGTTGTACGGTTCAGCATTTCCAAGCTGCAACATTTCTTTCATTGCATGAGTGCAAGGAAAGCTATGTTTTAGCCACCATTTGCAGCTGCAAGTTCTAGAATCCAAGTCAACAGTATGCTTCCCTGTTGGAGAAATGATCTCAAATACCTTCTCACTTGCTCTCTGAAACTTGTATGAACTACAGTTGTTTATCATCTTGTTAAACCTCGCTTGCATACGAGGAGTGAGCCTTGTAGTCCACTTGTTAGAATCCACTAACCTGTTGTAATTCTGCTCCATTACCTTAGCACGAATAACATCAACAAGCTCAAGTGTTGGAAGCGGCTTATCATGCTTAATGGCGTTGTTAAAACTCTCAGCAATATTAGATGTGTTCTCACCCCACCTTTCTCCTAGAAATGCATGAGCAGCCCAATTCTCGAATGGAATCTTCATCATCCAAGCAACCACTGAATCCAACTTTAGATTACTCATATTCTTCGCAGCAACATAAAAAATTTCCTTTGTTAATGCAGTGTAGCACTCTTCGAATAACTTGACTGCAGTTTGTCTACTCCTGCCCTTTGGAACAGGAATATTTCCTTTCATATGGTACAAACAGAATGAATGGAAAGCATTTGGGAAGACTTCAGGCACATGCTTCAAAAGGCCGATTCCACGATATGATATGATGGTCAGTGGACGATCTTCACGAATAATACCCTTCAAATTCGTTAAGAACCATTGCCAACTCTCACAATTTTCACTTTCTACAATTCCAAATGCAACTGGATAGATCTCTAAAAAAACCAAAAAACAAAAATAAGTGACCAGTAACTAGTGTCAACAAACAAAGTTGATCCATTTCAGTTGGATCAACACTGGAAGTTGATCCATTTTAGTTGGATCAACAATCACAATTGATCCAATAAAATATGTGTAAGCAATCATAATTTTGGATCAACAGTCACAATTGATCCAATAAATATGGATCAAGAATCACAATTTTGTATCAACAATCACACTTGATCCAATAAATATGAATCAACAATCACATTTTTGGATCAACAATCACAGTTGATCCAATAAATCTGTGTAAGCAATCATAGTTTTGGATCAACAGTCACAGTTTATCCAATTAATATGGATCAAGAATCACAGTTGATCCAATAAATATGGATCAACAGTCACAGTTGATTCAATAGTTTTGGATCAACAGTCACAGTTGATCCAATACATATGGATCAACAATCACATTTGACCAAATAAGAAGTAGTTAAAGCATAAATTTCAATGCAAACCAAAAAGAAAGCAGACTAAACCACCATAAGATACATATAGTATTACGTCGCACCTCACTCGGGGGCTACGCCCCCTCGTGAAAATTAAATTCAATGTAGAATGTGAGAAACCTAAAATGAAAGCTACATTTATCAAGAAAATGAATGCATAATAATGGATCAACAGTAACAAGTTTAAACATTCATGGATACAAAATGAAAAAAAGTAAAAGGTTAAAAATCACACCTTGGTTACCAGTTTTGCCGCAAGCGACCATAAGACCACCTTTGAACTTCCCAGTGAGAAAGGTACAATCGATAAATAGCATCGGACGGCAGTAATTGTTGAAACTAGTTATGGAAGCTTCAAAAGCCACGAAAAACCTTTTGAACCGACGAGTCACACCATCATACTCAAAATTCACGACGCTTCCAGGATTGTAATGTTCAATGGCATCTTTATACCAAACAAAATCTGAATAAGACTTGATGTCATCACCCCAAAGAAATTGCTTGGTGAATTGTAAACCGTGGTAGCCTGACTATACGTGAGGTCAACTCCATATTCCATTAGGAGTAAATCTATAACATCAGAAGCAGTCTTCTTCTTCTTAGATGCTCGTAAATCATCTGCCAATATATCCTACAAAAACGATTTTCTCATCCTAACTTTTGATGGGTCTGAACAAGCTAAACTACATGAATGCTCTCCGACGTATCTCTTGCATCGAAATACACCTTTTGTATTGGCGAGGAGAAAGGCGTGAAACCTCCAGCGACAATTTTTCTCCTTTTTGAACTTGCACTCCACAATGTATCGTAGAAGGTCACTCTTCTTCAATTTGTATTTGCGACCACTATTTATTTCATACTTTGGAACACAATCCTTAACTTCTTTAATACCACCTTCAAACAACTGCCCTACTCCAGTTAAGATGTTGACCCAAGCATCAGACTTCTTCGGGACCTTTTTGATCAAACACGCATCATCAGTGGCGTCTTCCAATTCAACTACCTCATCGCTTTAAATACAACTTGATGATGACGAAGAAGCAGGAGCAGAAGAAGATGATGAAGAAATAGAATCAGCACAGGTCCTTAACTGGATTTCAAAATTCACCTAGTCAATCCCTTGTGAGGTGCAGTAGTGAATGAAAAAACCTCAAATCCAAATCATGATTGATAACATTTGAGATACCTTCTACAGTGTAACCAAAAAGAATGAGGTCTCCAGGAACATAGGGCCACTTTTGTTTCACCACACTTATCATCTCCTTGACAGTAATTGATCCTGAAACAGGATGCGAGATGGTCTGATTGCAAAATTTGAACTCTGCAACAACCATCTTTGGCCTGCAATAAAAAATAAACAGATAGTGGTATCAGAAAATATGGGTCAACAGTCACATTTGATCCAATAAATATGGATCAAGAATCACAGTTTTGTATCAACAATCACACTTGATCCATAAATATGAATCAACAATCACATTTTTGGATCAACAATCACAGTTGATCCAACAATCTGTGTAAGCAATCATAGTTTTGGATAAACAGTCATAGTTGATCCAATAAATATGGATCAAGAATCACATTTTTGTATCAACAATCACACTTGATCCAATAAATATGAATCAACAATCACATTTTTGGATCAACAATCACAGTTGATCCAATAAATCTGTGTAAGCAATCATAGTTTTGGATAAACAGTCACAGTTGATCCAATAAATATGGATCAATAATCACATTTTTGTATCAACAATCACACTTGATCCAATAAATATGAATCAACAATCACATTTTTGGATCAACAATCACAGTTGATCCAATAAATCTGTGTAAGCAATCATAGTTTTGGATCAACAGTCACAGTTGATCTCAATAAATATGTGTAAACAATCACCGTTGATCCAATAAATTTGTGTAAAAATATCATATTTGACCAAATAAGAGGTACTTAAAGCATGAATTTCAATGCAAACCAAGAAGAAAGCAGTCTAAACTACCCGAAGCTACATATAGTATTACGTCGCACCTTCAATGTAGAATGTGAGAAACATAAAATAAAATCTACATTATCAACAAGAATGAATGCATAATGATTACCTGCAAAATAAAAACACAAAATACAAACATTTTGTGTTCAGAAATTTGGATCAACAACAACAGTTGATCCAAAATAAACTAAAAATCATCTTATTTTTTGTATCAACAGTCAAGGTTAATCCAAAATAATATCTAAATTTCATCAAAAACATAATCAGTAGAGTCTAAATTTCATCACAAACAAGATTCTTCAACATTTCAGCATAAAAACCTAAGTTGATGAGCAGATTTAAGAAAAAGAAAGTGTAAATAACAAATCAAAAATTAAAACGTACCTGTTTAATAAAAGAATAAGGATCTCGAGATCAAACTATATGAATATCAACCAATCAATCTAACGGAATAATCACGAAATCAATCTTTCCACATAAATCACGATCTCTGCATTAACAACAAAAAACAAAAACTTGTACTTAAATATCAATGAAATGAACATGCAATCATCAAAAACAACTATATGAATCTTCAAATAAACATCAACAGTACCAATTTGTTCCAGAAAGACAGATCCAGTGATTTCTGTTGTTAATGGAAATTTCAGTTAAACGGAGCTAAAATCTCCGTTTCCGTTGATGAATCTTGATGCACGGATGATGAAGAAGAAGGAGGAGAAGATTAATTTCAACCTCCGAATCGTAGATTGAAACGGAAAACTTCGAAGAAAAATTTCACGAGCTGAAATTAAGTTGGATCTCTCTCTCCTTCGGTTTTTAATTTCCGTTAATAACCGAATTTTGATTTGATTTGTTATCATTGAAATATATACAGGGGGTATATTTGGAAGTCCTTAATTTTTTATTGGGCCCCTGATGGGCTTGTACAAGGAGAGGGATAGAATTATTGTGTGATAAGGATATTTGTAAAGTCCATCAAAAGTAAGGACAATAGTTCAATTTCCATAACCTAAGTAGACGGTCTGAGTTTGGGTTCGCCAGTATGCGAACGGGTATGCATACTTAAGTACATTTACAAAACCCAACAGAAATTCCCGGACCTATACCTTACGCAAGTATGCGTACCGGTATGTGTATTTGGTACACGAAATTTCACAACTACAAGTACGCATACGGGTATGCATACTTTAATTCTGGTCATGGATCACATACATGCAAGAATGCACACTATGTTTATAATCCAATGATGGTTAAGTATTCTAAACTCTTATTTCAATCATTTAAACTTTCTTAGAGGGCGTCAATAGCCGTTTTCACACACTATTAGCATCAAAGCAATTTTCAAGTTATTGAAATAATCATAACGAAACATTCCAAGTCTACACCAAATGATTGTATCACACAAACCATATAAGATGTTACTCGGCGATTTTCACATGATCATCTTTTGACTTTCGTCAAGAATATAAGATGAACTTGGTTGAAGCGAAAGCTTACCAACACATATTCCGAGAAATATGTAAGCGTGTTAAACTCAGCTCGAAATCTCAAATGTGTATAATCGACAACTATATAGTAATACGACTTTTGTCTCAATATAGGAGATAGAGTAGAAATAGACTTTCCAAGTGATAGATGAGTTTTAGTCTCGACATACCTTTTGTTGATGAAGTTCCACAAGCTCTCCTTAGTAGTTCTTCGTCTTCAATTTATGAACGCCGTGAAGTCTAATGCTCAACTACACAATCTATCCTAGTCCGAGACATTACTATAAGTAGACTAGAAATCAAGACTTATAGTTTTGATCACTAACATTGACAAACAAGGTTGAGATAGCAACGCTTGCGAGTTCGACCGAGTAACACTCTAACAGGTGATGTTATATATCTCAAAATGTGCCTAATTTTAGTAGGTATACAGAGATTTGCAAGAGGAACGCATGCCTAAGATATTAGCATCAAACCCTTTACCGTTTAGATTTTATTCAGAAAAAATACGTCTAAAGTGTGAGATAGTATAAGAATTAGCATGTGAATGGATCCGCCCAGATTAAATAGATTTGGGCCAAACCCACAAACGCTTATATATTCGGGTACCCGATATCCAATAGGTATCATCAGATCGAATTGATTAGGAACGGAAAGCTAATTGTTCCACAAATCGGGTATTGAAATTGATAACAGGTCCAGTATTTGGAACCAAATGAATAGGCGGGTTTAGGTTCGATTCCAGGCGATAGGATACCCATCGACACCCCTAGGTTTTACACACAACAATATCTAGTCGAGAACTGGGACAATAACAAGCTTCGATTCATTTCTATCTGTACCAATACACCATAAAAAGTCTGTCACATGGCGATGAATAACTGATAGGGCTGTCAACGGTAGCAATCGAAACGGATATGGCCTCTACCATATCCGTTACCGATAAGATTACCGAATATCCGATAATATCCGACGGATATTCAAAAATATTTCCGTTATCCGTTCCGATAATAATGTCGATTATCCGATAATATCCGGTAATAACCGATAGTAATTCATTATAATAAAAGTAAATTAAGTTCTTTTTTAGTCTTTCACTAATTTCATAAATTACAAAAAAAAATCAAAGGAACCCTAAGGAAATTCGACTAAACAAAACCAAATACCTTGATCAAATGCACAAATTTGACTTTAAAAATTATTATATTAAATTAGATTTAAACAAAACTCAAATCTTCTC
The DNA here is from genome assembly GCF_003573695.1 of Papaver somniferum. Taxonomy (NCBI): domain Eukaryota; kingdom Viridiplantae; phylum Streptophyta; class Magnoliopsida; order Ranunculales; family Papaveraceae; genus Papaver; species Papaver somniferum. The sequence goes on from NC_039360.1 coordinate 101,306,058, forward strand.
CATCGATATTGAAAAATTCTCCGCTTTTCTCACAACTAAAACTAGTTGTGTTTTTGTTCTTCCATAATATTTTTATTTCTACCACTCTTCACATACTACCAAGCTAACAACTAAATATATTACTCAAAAAAAATATAAAAAAATTTGCATATGCATTCTTTAACGGATATCGGATATTATCCTATAGGATAATGCCTTTTCCGTATCCGTTTCGTTGAAATAAGAATATCCGATAAGGCATCCATATCCGATATCCGTTATCCAAAATTTCGGATAATATCCTAACGATTTGGACGGACTCGGACGGATATCGAATATTCGGTTATCCATTGACAACCCTAATAACTGAGGCACTAATTCAAGTAACTTTTTCCTTTTTTTTTATTAGTATCGAGCTCAGGTCACCAGTATCATCACCCAATGACTTTACTATTATACTACAATGTCGGTATTCGAGTGCAACTTTGTTCATCCTTCGAGAACCATACCGTACATTTTCTACCTTCTCATTGGATAGTGCCTTTTTTATTTTATTTTTTGATCAAGTCAGTTAAAAGCAGAGATATTTATTACTACGGTATGGTGACTCATGGTGACTCAGTTGAAGAGATATTTATTAAGGCTGTCACATGGAGTCAAAAACAAATCCATGAAAAATATTCTCCTTATGAAGGTGGGGAATGTGTTCACAAAGTTCTCCAACTCAATAACTCATTTGACCGTTTCCAGGGACGTTTGAATCTCGGGCCTTAGGAGCAGAGATTCAGTACTTATAGTTGAAACTCAATTGTAGAGGCTAGAGAGTGTTATACGATGATTGCTTGGCGCCTCTTTTGCAGAGGAGGAGCCACGGGGAAATGCAACAATCCGAACATATTGAGGTTTGAGTAAGGTTTAACGAACTTCCAAAAAATGTAGTGAAATCTTTGAATGAGGGTGAATCTTTTTAATGTCAACCCCCCGTTGCTCAAGCGTTGAAGCTAAAATTCGATTGAACACTGGAGAACAAAATTAGAGGTACTAAACTAAAGGTTTATATATATTACCGTGTTTTGCGATTTCTTAGTTTAATTGTTTCTTTGTTAGTATATGGTTATCTTATTTAACTGTTTGATAAAAGTCCTCAAAGAGAGGAAGATAGTCTACACTTTCTTGCTATATAGTTTACTTGTTTTCTATATCTTATGGGTTCCTTTTGTTGTGTTTTCTTATCCATTTATGGTACTTGTGCATTTTGATTTGGAGCAATTTTTGTAGATTCAGGAGACAAGACACATAAGAAAGCACATTTTATGTATGATAACGATGTCTAGTTTGAGGTTTATCATATTTTATAACAAAACCCTAGGCTGTCAAGATTCTAACTGTTTAAGATGTGGATTAATTTGAAATAACAGACAACACCTGCCCATTTGTTTCTGTTTGTTTATTGTTCGTCTTTGCTGTTATGTTTATATTTAAGAGAAAAATAGTGGATAGTAAGCGGATCCATACGTAGAGTGGCATAAATTAAGAAAAGTATCTCAACTTTGTGTTGGGGTCAATTAATATGCTACTTAAAACAAGCAACAAAGAGACATTAGAAAAGATAGAGCAAGTTCCACCGCGTGACATCGAAACTAAGGTTTGGATTAAGTTAATGGACATGTCTTTTGATTGTAGTTTTGCATATAAGGTGCCCCATAGGTTCATCTCTTCATCCAACCCAAAGTCCCAGACAAGCTCTATTTCTCCTCTTCATTTTATTTCTCAACAGATGGCTATATCAAGCAAAATCACTTACCACTCTCGCTCCATAAGCTTGCCCACTAGATCTAATGCCCTCACTCTTACAGTCGAGGAACAGTTGTGTCGAGTGAGGTCTTCGGAACTAGCCACCTCATCCTCAAGATCCATTTCCCAGAGTTTAACTGGTCTGAAAGATTTGTATGAATCTGTTGATGATTTCTTGCATTTGCAACCCATCCAACAAGAAAGTTGCTTAGACTCTGTCCTGGATAGATTTCTCTTGTTGTTGGATGCTTGTGGTAGTACAAGGGATGTTTTGTCTCAAATGAAGCGATGTGTGCAGGATCTCCAATCATCCATCCGTAGAAAAAGGTGCGGAGAGCTTGGTCTTGCAGTTGAACTAAAAGAATATATGTCCTCTAGGAAAAAGGTTACTAAGATGATAAGAAAATGCCTTAAAGGTCTGAAAAAGATGCAATACAAGAACTCTGATAAAGTAGCTATTGTGAATATGCTAAGAGAAGTTGAAGTAACCACTCTTTCAGTTTTTGAATCAATAGTGTCCTTTTTATCTGGATCAAAGACACAAAGGTAAAGTAGTTGGTTGTTGATCTCTAAATTGGTTCATAACACACGAGTAACATGTGAAGAGAATGGAAAGGAGATTAATGATTTTGTGGAGGTTGAAGTGGCATTGAACACCTTTATTGGTAAAAAGCAACACAAAGCAATTGTTAATGCCAAAAGTATCCAAAAGCCATTAGAGACACTCGAGATAAGCATTCAGAATTTCGAGGAGGGATTAGAAGGTGTCTTTAGGGGTTTGATTAAAACCAGGGTGTCACTTCTTAACATCCTATACTAATGTTAAATGTCCCGCCACCTGTTGGTACAATGGTATCCGCCTTTTTGTCAAGTGAATACCTATGGACCTGTAATTATTTATAACAAAGACCAAATATACAACAGATTCTTTTGATCCCTTATATATTTGTTGATCTTACAGTTTTCATTTACCTTGATTGGTTGAGTTTATCATTTCCCTTACCTTCTGTAGTAGTATCTTTTTCTTAATTGACAACAGAAGTTGTCAATATAAGTTAGGTGTTACAGTTCGCATCTGGTTTGTGTTATGAAAAATCTGGCATTACATGGAGAATGACTGTGTTCATCTATCCTATCTTAGTGGTGAGTAATTATGCATCCTTATTGAAACACCCACAAATGACAAGGAAACATGTAGAAAAGCATCTCAGTGGATGATGCGGTTTCCATCTGGTTACTGTCTTTGAGTAATTGGGCTTTATGTACAGAATGACTGTGTACAAATTAATTTTATGTTAGTGGTGAGTAATTATGTGTCCTATTTGAAACACCTCAGGTGACAAGGAAACATATCGGTAAGCATCCCAGTGGATGATGCTGTCTGCACACATCTGGGATAAAAACTTAGGGTGTCATGATTCCAATTGTTTGTTTGTCCTAGTTGATATATTAATTTGTTAATATATTTTGTTAACATTCTCAGGCATACATTAGAAACAAACAAGATGAACAGCTGAGTATAAGTTGCCGCCCCATTCAACCCCGCCCCACTACCACCACCAAAAGGAAAGAAAGAATATAATACCTAATTGATCTAAAAACGTCGGTTAACTGATCACCTGTTTCAACGGACAAATTAAGGTAGCAAATGGAACATGCATTAACTGATCATCCATCTAGCAATAGTGTAGCACATTGCTCCAGCTCATCCACGTATATAAAATTGCATCTCATCATGTTTATGTAGCTTTGTGTTCCAAAGGATTATGAATTATGAAATAAACTATAATTTGTATATCTGAGGTTGGTGTTATACTTACTCAGGGCTACATTTTTTTTATATTTTAGCTGTAGGAGAAACCAGGAGACATCGGCGATGATAAAGGGAAAATTCCACCACGTGACAACCAAGGTAAGAAGGATCAAAATTTTCTGCTTTCTTTCGTAACACCTTCTCGGCAGCTTGTATATAAGAAGAACAAAAGGGTTGCATCTATAGCAAAACAGACTTCTACATTTGCATTTCTACACCTCTTTTTCTAAAATAACTCAAGATGGTTTCTTCAAACAAAATCGCTTATTCCATCAGTTTGCCCACCAGACCTACTCTGACTCTTACAGTTGAAGAGCATTTATGTCAATTGAGATCTTCAGGTCTAGCCACCTCGTCCTCCTCCTCATCCATCTCCAACAATTTGAATAGTCTTAAGAATTTGTATGAATCGGTCGATGCTTTGCTTCAGTTGCAATCCACACAGCAAGAAAAAAAATTAGATTCCATCTTAGATGGATCTGTCATGTTGTTGGATGTTTGCAGCACCACCAGGGATGTATTATCTCAGATGAGGGAATGCGTCCAAGATCTTCAATCATCCATTCGTAGACGAAGGGGTGAAGATCTGGATCTTGCAAAAGAACTTGATGAATATATGACCTCAAGAAAGAAGGTTACAAAGGTGATCCGTAAGTGTCTTGGAGGTTTGAAAAAGATGCAAAGCAGAAATTATGATGATGTAGCTGTTGTCAATGTGCTGAAAGAAGTTGAAGCAGCTACCCTTGCTGTTTTCCAATCTCTATTAGCCTTCTTATGTGGACCAAAGCAAAGCAATTGGTCTTTAGTTTCCAGATTGTTGCCTAGCAAGCGCGTAGCATACGGGGCTGACCTCAACGAAGTTGAGAAGGTGGAAGTGGCATTGGATGCTAAAAAAATAGTAGATGCTCAGAAGCCATTATTGGAGCTAGAGATGAGCATCCAAGATCTTGAAGAAGGATTAGAATCTGTATTCAGGGCGTTAGTTAAGACCAGAGTTTCACTTCTAAACATCCTCAACCACTAACTGATGATATCCTCTCGTTTCTCATAGGCACTATTCGTTTTTTTTTGACATGGAAATTCCTGTGACATTAATTGTACAGTTCTGTAAATGAAAGTAGAATTTTAATAGAAAAAGTTCTTTAACTCCAAGTATCTCAATCTCTCATCATTTATTTACTTTGCTAAGCAATCCTTTTGTTCATACAATGAAAACTGATAAGAATAAAAATTACTTTCTGAACCGAGGTCATTCTAATCATCTGATTTTACTGAGTGAAGTTGGTCATTTTTCATCTGGCTTGATATGTTACTTATAAATTTAGTATATACATACGTAGATTGAATCCAATAAACACCAGCTTGATAGTATCTAATTAGATTACCCAGGCCATGAAGATTCCAATAGTTGGTAAAGCCAATCTGTGTAGTTTGAACCTTAATTGGATTTGTAAGCTGATGTGATCAATCAGCAACTCATACAATGCACTTATTTTAGTTGCAATGACATGGTAATAAACTTAACATGACTTGGTTATGTCAAATGTTGGTGTCCTCAAATTTCAATACTAAATACAATGCTAGTGCCCTGAGAAAACTAAGACTCGGAAAGAGTCAATGTTACAAAAGAAGTAGAGCCATCTAATATGGGATTTAAAGGATTCCCAATATTAGATTTATCTACTAAGAGATGTTTGATACTACAAACTGGAGGGAACATTCCCTATTCAACAGGTGAGCTCGCATTTCTAATAAACTTAGCTAAACTATCCGCCACTTGATTTCCTAGTCTAGGAACAAAGACAAAACCCAAAAAATTGGTACAGAGTTGCGCTAATTTGTTTGCTTCCTTCATAAGCTTTAGCAGGCCAAGAGATGTCTGCATTGTGTCCATTGATGTAGTTAAAAAGGCTTTCGCAGTCTCCCTCGATATTGAAATTTTGAATCTGTTTCTCCTTAACCCAAACTGATGTCTGCAAGATTCCTATAGCCTCTGCTTGTTGTGGGTCGAGGTCTGCTGCATGTCCTGCTCTTCCTCCTTCACAATCTTCTCTTTCATTTCTCAAAATAAAAGCATAAGTAGATGGTAAAGATTCTGATATCCAAGAAGCATCCACATTAGACTTTAGAGTACCAGAACTTGGAGCTTTCCACTTAGTATTGGTTTTCTTCTTCTGTTTAAGTTTGTTAGGTTTGCTAATTCTTGTAGACCAAAAATCAATATATGTTTCTGAATTTCCAGGGATAAAGAAATACTATCCTTGGTTTTGTTCTCGAAGATTTTATCACATCTTTCTTTCCAAATGAACCACATTTTAGTAAGTAAGAGTTCTAAGGAGATATCTTTTCTAGGGTTGGTCATCCAAACTTTACAGAGATCTAGAATTGTGCTTGAGGAATCTAGGTTTAAAGAGACGGAATTAGGAGAAGAGTTCCAAATTGATTCAGCATAAGGACAATGGAAGAGAAGGTGTTATGTTGTTTCAATCTCACTCTTACACATTGTACAGAGAGGTGTTACATCCTTAACTTTACCATAGAGTTTAGCATTAGTGGGAAGAGCATTTTGTAAACATTTCCATAAAAAGAGTTTAATTCTTTCAGAGATATTTAGTCTACATAAGGCTTTCCAAAAAGACTCTGGTAATGACAAACTGACAATATCTAGACCATTTTCATTCAATTTTTCATACATAGATTTAACAGTGAATTCACCTAATTTGGTTAGAGTCCATCTCAGTTGGTCTTTCCTAAGATTTTGGTTACTATCCTTAAATAGGTAAATTTGATTAATTTTGTTAGCTATGTCAATTGGGAAAACAAAGAAAAGTAGGGAGGAGTTCCATGTGGCAGTTTCACTGATCTGAGACCCTAACTAAATTGTTGTTACCAGAATTACTTAGTTGTTGAATGTTTTGAGATAATCCAGGAATCCAAATATCTTTCCAAATATTAATATCTTGATCATTTCCTACTTCTCATGTACTATATTTTTGCACTAATTCCAGTCCCTGTTGTATACATTTCCAAGTCCAGGAGACCTTCACAGAAGTTTTGGTTCGTAAAGGTGATTTGTTTCAAAAATATTTTGAACTCATTGTTTTAACCCATAGAGCATTTTTTTCCTTTATCATTCTCCAGGCGACTTTGGCTAACATAGCAAGATTGAACTTGCGTGCGTCTCTAAAGCCTAGGCCTCCTTTGTGAATAGGTTTGCATATATTTGGCCAGGCTTTAGGATAAAAGCCTTTTCCAACAGCATCCTTACCCCACCAAAAATCTCATTGTATAGCATTTATTTTACTGGTTATTTTTTTTTTGGTAAAAGAAAGCATCCCATAAGATAAGGTGGTATACTAGAGAGAACAACTCTGTTTAGAACAAATCTGCAAGTTTGAGCAAGTACTAATCTTTTCCATCCTTTAGATTTTGATTTCATTCTTTCTGGAATGGGTGTGAAGGTCTTTATTTTTGATCTCTCCATAAACAGAGGTGCTCCTAAATAAGGGTCTTTAAGATTTATATGTAGTCTTTAGTAATTTGGACATCATTCTTTGATGTTTTGGTTCTACTTTTTTACTAAAGAAGACACCTGATTTTTCAAAGTTTATGAGTTGCCTAGAAGCCTTGCTAAAGATTTCTATTGTGTCTAAAAGATTTTTACATTCTAAAAGATCAGCTTTCACAAAAAGCAAACAATCATCAGCGAAAAATAGATGAAAAATTGGTTCACTTTTAGGAGTAATCTTAACTCCATGAAGGGTTTTATTCTGCTCTTGCTTTAGAAGGAGCCTGGAGAAGATTTCCATACAGATGATGAACAGATAAGGAGAAAGAGGGTCACCTTGACGTAATCCTCTAGTAGGTTTAAAGATTTCTCTCGGTTTCCCATTTAGTAACACAACTATGGATGTGGTTGAAATACATTGTTCTATAAGTTTGCAGACATCATCATTGAAACCAAAAGTTTTTAAGGCATTTAAAAGAAAACTCCAATTAACTCTATCAAAGGCTTTGGACATGTCTATTTTGATTCTTAAGCCTCATGTTCTAACTTTTTTCTTCTTAAAAGAGTGAATTATCTCATGAGCCACAATAATATTATCAGAAATTTGTCTAGGAGATAAAAAAACTGATTGGAAGGGAGATATGAGTTTTTCTAAGGTTGGGGTTTAATTCTGTTTGCTAAGAGTTTTGCAATGACTTTGTAAATTGTATTACAAAGTCCTATGGGTCTGAAGTGACTAGGATTTTTTGAATGTTTTAGCTTGGAATTAGGAAAAGATGTGTTATGTTTAGGTTTGGGTTTAGAATTTTTTTCGTTAAAGAAATTTTGGATTGTATCAGTTACTTGAGTTCCCACTAAGCTCCAGTTGTGTATGAAAAAACTAACTGGGAAACCATCCTGTCCCTATGATTTATTAGGTTTCATATTCTTTAAAACTAACAAGATTTCATCAATAGAGGGGATTGATAGGATCCTAGCGTTATCAGAATCAGAAATGATAGAAGATATGCCATTAAAAATGGGATTAGATAAGACAGTGTCAGAGGAGTTTTCAGAAAAAAGAGATTTAAAGTAAGATGTTAAGATATTATGAATTTCCTTTCTATCCTTAATTACAAGGTTTTGTTCATTGGTTATACTTTGTAGTGTGTTTCATTTTCTTCTTCTCAAGGTAATAGTGTGGAAGTATTTTGTGTTCCCTTTTCCTAGGTTTATTATGTTGTCTCTTGATTCTTGTTTAGCTATAGCTTCTTGAATGTCATAAAGTGTTTCTAGTTCTTTTGACGTTTCCTTTATTTTGCTCTGTTGGTGTAAAGTTACTCTTTGAGATTGTAATCTTTTTATTTCCTTAAGAAGTTTATTAATTTTTTTAACTGGAAGTCCAAAGATATTTTTTTTCCAGTCAGATAAATTCACTCCAACCTGTTTAAGATTTTGGACTAGACTAGTTGATGCTTCCACCTCAGAGGAGGAATTCCAGGAACCTTGAATTACTTGAATACAAGAAAGGTCCTTCAACCAAGTGTCATAGAACTTAAAAATCCATTCAGATTTATATAGTTGAGTATCTAAAGTTAGTAGAATTGGGCAGTGGTCTGAGCCTACTGCGACTAAATGAGAAAGAGAAGCATTTGGAAATCATAAGTGTCACTCTGCATTTACCACTGCTTTATCTAGTCTTTCCTGAATATTCTGCTTTCCTTCTCCATGATTGTCCCAAGTATAATCATTACCTATATAGCATAAGTCATATAAGTCTGATCTTTCTAGAATTTTTGCATAATATTCACTGTTGGTTTTGCTGAAAGGTGAACCTCCTAATTTTTCTGATTGGTTAAAGACCATGTTGAAGTCTCCTATAACGATCCATGGCATAAGTCTCTGGACAATGACTAATTTCTTCTAAGAAATCCCAGGCAACAGTTCTGTTAGTTGGGTAAGGGCTACCATATGTTAAGACCCACTGTTTGGTATCAAAAGAGGTGTTAACATTAATGTTTATCATGTTTATGTTTCATTGAATAATTTCAAAATGGAACCCATCAATCCATGCTACTACTAATCCTCCTGCTAATCCTACTGGGTTTACTATATGATAATTAGGAAAAGAGGATACCAATTTTTTAACAAAGGGTTTTTGGTTTCAGATAGAAATAGAATTTCAGGTTTTTCTTTGTTAAGGAGATTTATCAAGTGGTTTTGTGTTAAGGGGTTTCTGCACCATTGCACATTCCATGCTAAGATTTTCATATTAAGAAACAACAAGGCTATTTAAATCTAGAGAAAGACACTGAAAAATCAGTTATACAAAATTGATCTACACACTATGAATGAGGATTATCACTACTGACAGGGATTATTTAGTCTACTAATTTGCTAAGTCTATTTTCACATAAATTGATCTACACACAATCAAGAACTAGAGAAATTTAAAAGGTAAATGTTATTTATATCAAAATGAGTAAGAAATTTAGAAAGGGTTATAAGAAAAGTACCTGTGTCTCGTCATGTTGCTTTGAAGGGATAAGTTCAGGGAAAGGAATTGGTCGATAAGTGCTTGACTGAGCTTGCTTTTCAGTAATGTTTGACCCATATTGATCAATTTTGAAAAAATTTCCATCATGAGAGGGAAAAGAACAAAGTTGTTAAGAAGATGAAGAAGATAGAAAATCGGAAACTGTAATTTTGAAAGCAAATTTTGGCTGAGTTAATGGGGTTTGAAAAGATGATGCAATGCATATGCTGGTATCATGAATTTGGGAAGAATTAAAGATTCGAATCCTCAGGCAAATTTGGAGAAATTAGGGACTCGAAGGAATCTCTTTCAATTTTCGGAAAAGAAAAAGACAGCCTTATATTCACCAAAGATAAATTGCCACTAATTGGCCTAGCAGGAGAACTAGAAATCTGAACCGGTTAGGGATACCCTGCAACAAACCAGACTCAATTTGGATAACCGATTCCGGCGCAGACTCAGCCGGGACTAGGAATGTTTCCGAGTTAGCAAATCGAAACGAATCATCCTCAAAAGAAGGTAAGGGTATAAAATTCTCAGGGTAAAAAGGTTCTTTTTCCTAAAATTGGTGATGATGCTAGCGGAATATCGTCATTCGATGAAAAATTTTCAGTGATGACAAATGGTCCTAGTACTTCATAAGTATTAAAAGGGTTTTGATGAACTCTACCAAGGCTATCTTGTCTGTTGATTTGAAAAGCAGGCTCTTCTGCTACATAAGTTCTGAAGATATCCCTGAATATTTCACTTACTCCAGGTTGGTTTAAATATTCTTGCACAGGTACTGGCACACCAGTATGGTCAAAGTTTTCTTTTGGATTCCAGATTTGAACAAGTACATCATTTAACCAATTCATATCATCACCAGGAGAAGGAGAGTTAACTAAAATATCATAAATTCTTCAAAAAGTCTTCCATGATGGATAACACAACTACCTACTTTGTGTCCTAAACGTAAGCAATGAGAGCAGAATTTCGAGGGAGGGTTGAGGTAGTTGAAGTAAAACATGGCTTCTTCTGTCAAAACTTATTTTCCATTCCCGCTTCATTAGTTCACCTCTTTTCTCAGATGGTACAGGAACGATTGTGCAACGAATTAGCCACTTCACCCCTATCCATCTGTATAATAATTTGGCTGGTCTGAAGGATTTGTATGAATGTGTTGAGGATTACATCTATGCCCATGATGGAAAATGCGTAGAGAAGGTCTTGGATGAATCTATTAGGTTGTTCTATGTTCGTAGAACTATTAAGGATGTTTTCTCAAAGATGCAGCAGTCTGTACAAGATCTTCAATCTTCCATCCGTGGACAGTCAAATGAAGGTAACTTAGCTCCATTGTGTGCAGGGTTTGTCCATGATCTGTTTTCGCATGTTAACTTAAAGCCCACTAAGTTTTATTGCATTGTTTTAACCTATTTTGGTTAGAGAACTTTGTTGTTTAGTCCACTAAACCCGACACGGGTTAATGGATAGTCCAGCGGGAGAAATTATTTACTCGCTAGTCTAAAAAAGGTTTGAAAAGAGTAAGATTACTTTGCTAACCCTAATATATAATACTATGTAAAACCCTCTTTTATGCTCTCCATTAGCTTCACTACATAGCAATATGTGTTATGTTATGTATTGATACTACATATGTTACTACATATTAATATGTTATGTATTGATACTACATATGTAGTATCAACATGTTACGTATTGATAATGTTATGTATTGATACTACATACCAATATGTATTATGTTATGTATTGATACTACATATGTTACTACATATTAATTTGTATTGTTACTACATATCATATATGTTATTATATATGTTACTACATACTAGTACGTATTGATATGTATTGATACTACGTACTACATATGTTACTACATACTGCATACTACATATGCTACATATGTTACTACATATATTAGGATAGTTGCGTTATGTATGATTCCTACATACTACATATGTTACTAATACAAAGAATTATGTTACTACATACTACATATGTTACTAATACAAAGTATTATGAAATATGTTACTACATACTGTTATGTATTGATACCACATATGTTACTACATATTAACATATGTATTGATACTGTTAAGTATTGATACTATTAAGTATCAATACTAATATGATACTACGTATGTTACGTATTGATACTAATTAGATCTGGAAGGGTGTTTTAGGCATTTAGAAAACACACTTTATAATCTTCACAAAGTTTTCGGACCAACGAGTAAATAATCTGGTCCAAAAATGTGTTTTTGGACTAGCGAGTAAATTAGTTTCACGTGTGGACTAGCCATTAACTGGATCATGAAAAACTGGATTAAACAGTAATTCCTACTTTTGGTTATCAAGATTTCATGATATATTATTATATTAATTTTCTGTTTTATCTTCTTATTAAACTGAGACCATCTAGATATCGAATTTTTTTCTTACAACTATTTGGATAACAATTGTTCAGTGCATTACAAGAAGTGAAAACAAGGCATGGTTTATACCCTAGTCTATCACATAATGGCCTAAAAGCTAAAACCTAGCTATTGTGTTTTACAATATAGATAATTGTCTCCTTGCGCCCATCTATTATGCACTTATTGGCCATGTACGGCCAATTCTATGAATTTGGATACAATTATCACAGCTTGAAATGGGAGAAACTTGGGGATCCAAGCCCTTTAGAGATGAAGTGTTTGACATATTGATCAACCGTGAATCCTCTGTATATGGGTGAATTGGTTTCTGTTAACAATTCATTGATTGGACCGCACTTGGAATTTCCGATAGGACGGAAGAAATATGCAACCAATGCTCGTGGAACTTTGTAATTAGCTAGTACCCGATGCTCCACATTTTTGAAACGGTCATTTGATGCAATCAGCAAAGAAAACTGATTTTAAATTTTTAAGCTAGCAGCAGCTTCATTTAGGAAAAAAATAATATTTGTCTCTGCCAATCTACCAAACTCAAAGCTGAATGCATACACCTAAAAAGTTCTGGTGAAGATACAGGTATAAAAGAACAGATTACGCAAAAACATTACTTGCCTGCAACAGATCTCCAATGTTTACATTGAAAGTGCTGCGAGAAGGAGGGACGTCCACCCATTGATTCTGGTGAAGTACTTGAAGTCCACTAACGGTATGATGGTCTTGTAACAATATGGTGAGGAAATCTGGATCATAATGTTCAGTTGTGCCCATAGTAAGTTATGGTTAAGGGCACTCTGGATAGTAATGACTAGCAAATTTTTGACCCTTATCACCACCCAAATCTTTATTTAGATAATTTCTGTTCAAACCAAGACCCTCAGATAGCAACTCCAACAATTCTGATTCCAACACACTTACATACTTGGAGTATTCCATCACTATATCCGTATATAAGTTAAAAAATTTCAAAGTTAATAGTATTCTGATTCATTTTAGTTGAACTGGTTCTGTTTCTTTTCGATTGCATGCTCAGTTCGGTAAAATCAATAAAGGCCAGTGAAATCACGCACTCGAGCGCATAATGTGCACACACATTTTTAAGTTGTTAGATTACTATTATAAAGAATTGTGTAAACGTGAAATCTGACAGCTTAAAAGTTCATCCTTATGGTGTTTGATATACACTTCGTGCATGAGCATAACTATTGAAAATTAGGAGCTAAGAGTTGTCGTACCAGAGAAAAATAGGTATTGCTTCAGGGTCGACAAGATCAGGAGTTATGCGGCAAAAATAGGTGTCTCTCCAATTTGCAGTAGGTGCTTGAAAAAGATCGAAATTACTAACATATGTTGATTGTTTTTTAGTATAATCACGTTCATAATACATAGCCCTGACTTCACTTGGTTGCTCATGAAATGCGCGAACCTGATCAATGATTTTATCCATAACACTTACTGGGACACCATGGTTCACTACTTGAAAGAAACCCCAGTTCTCTGATGCATCTCTAATTTGATCTATTATCAGTTTCCGGTGCTCAGCGTCGTATATTTTCTTTCCTCTGAGGTCTATAGTCGGAATTCAGGCATGGGATTTTAGAGAATCATTATTCGGTTTTTCATGGTTGATACTCATTGGTTGTCGGTGGAAAATTCGAGGGATGTTTTTAACTCCGGCATCGACTAGGCCTTTCGCACCTGCTTTTGTATCATCGAATGCTTTTATCTCTTTCATTCGGTCGTAAGCTTTAGATGGATTCATTCCGGTAGGGGTTATCTCACCCTTGCTACTAAAATCGGAAATCACATTCATTTTTGGTTACCGCAGTTTCCTCACAACTGAAATAAGTGGGTTCAAGACAGATTTTTCAACTTGCAGTTATTGTTGTTGTAGAAAACCGAAAGCAGTAATGATGATACACCAATTGAAAAGATAAGGACCATTTGGATCTTTAAATGTAATCCACCGAACGGGATGCGTGTTTCATTTTGCTTACTAAGCCTAAAGAGCATTATCCTTCCAGTGCGGATAACAATCATTTTTATTTTCTTTTCTTTTTTCCGAGCAAACAACATGTCTTTCTTTTCATTAAATTTCCAACTATTAAAACTTAAATGTCAACTAATATCATCCTTTCAAGTCGTGTTCGGAAACTTTGGTATCTCATCCAAAAAGAAATAAAGAGTAGATACTCAATTATTTTGTGAACTTCTATAAGTTCAAGTGGGTGTTTCAAGGATATGTTAGAAGCACTACTTGGGAGTGGAATAGGAAGAAAGGTAACTCTATTTCAATTAGAAGAGGAATTTGGGATATTTATCCTTTTGGTATTTGGTTGGCATTGTTGATGGAAAGGAATGCGAGATTATTCAATGAAAAATATAAATCCGTGAGTTCAATAATTGACAGTGTCGAGACTTTTATCTTCAACTGGTGCGTTGGTACGGATATTTTTAATGGGTTTTTGTTAAGCATTCTTTTGATAATTGGGATGTTGTAATGTGTTAATTTTTTATAGTTCTACTATAATTGAGTTTGTATGTCACTTCTGTGGCAGACTATCACTGTCTTGGTGGTAGTTTGTCCCTTTTTTTTAAATAATATCGCCCTTTCTGAGTAAAAAAAAAAATTATTTTGCGTTTGTTTTATTTAAAATATATAATAATTTAAGGTTATTATAGATTTATAGTGGTTAGTGGTTAAAGTTTCACTGGGATTATCAAGTCCATGTAAAATAAAATAATTCTCACCATTCAAGTCGCTGGATTTGTAATCATTCTTAGAATTTGGTAATCCCTATAACAACCTTGTAAGATAAATATATCGTGTAAAGGGTAAATATTTTTATATATAATGTTTTTCGTTAAATAGGTATTCTGACGAAATCTTAACCTGGGTTTTTAACGAAATCCTAACTTAGGTCCTAGAATAATATCTCATCTTAATTTATTTGTAATAACTAGCTTATTCAACACCGATAAAATGAGTTGACTCAGTATCTCAAAATTGTTCAATCTCTTAATGCTTTTCCATCTGCGATTTCTCCTTTTTATCGCATTTCTATATTTTACACAGTTAACACCATTAAAATTTTCGTTTTATTTGTTTTCTTTCAAATCGAGATCAACAAAGTATATCTTTTCAAATTTTATGTTTTTGAACATTTTGGTTATGAATAACTAATTCCTTTTATTCCCTATGTGTTTACAGGCAGTATTGTCCTGGTTGGCGTTTGCTATTGTTATAGTTGTGTTATATGTGTTTGCGATTGTTATTCTACAACTTTTGGAAGCTATTTTATACCCGGATATTGCCATGAATGTGTGAAGAGGATGAACTCGGCTTCGAGCTAGATCAACCCATAACCAGGGGATAAACAACCGCGTTTACAGTAAACTTAAATTTCAAAAAAGTCAAAAAAAATGTTCCAAAAAAGGGAATATGTTTCCTTTTTACGCTCTCTTTGCCAATTGATTATAATCATGTTACCAAAATTAAGGTATATTTTCAATCCAATTGACTATCCAATTGTCTCTGCATATCCCAGATTTTTCGTATCATGATCTCTTAACCCTATACCACCATCAAAATTATAAATTCCTTCTCTTCCACAATTATATCTTCATACCTAAACCCTTGCCGACTATTTACAACCCTACTTCCTCTGTAACGACAGATAGTGTTGAAACCTCAGTTGTTGGTTTGGCCACTAAATGCAGATATACATCAATTGAATTAAGAGATCTTGAAGAAGTTGTGATTCACCACATCAAACCAGGTGAAGATAATGAAGGTAAAGAATGGAAGGCTATGATGATAGAAAAAATAATTATAGACGGAGCTATAGGTATGAAATTACTGGAGAATCACATCAATTTTACTTGTCCATTTATTCCTGAGGATGAATTCAAGATTTTCGAGATTGATATTAATATCATGGTATTCAATTTTAAAAGTTGGTTAGCACTAAACAAAGTCTGGGAAGAAAGATCATGGAACATCAATTGGTATCTGGTAATCCTCTATGATTATAATAATAAAATAGTTTATCAAGATTTGGATTGGAGTCACTAGTCCTGCTAGATTCAATTGAAGAAACTCTTACCTGAACACATGAATCCATCTGATGTGAATAAAGTGAGAGAATTATGGGAGAAGTGATAGCGATTGATCCAGAAGATGTTCTACATGTTGCCGGATATCCAGTGAAAGTCTGTATTCAAATCGATGTTAACAAACCACTAAGAAGAGGAGCAACGTTAATCAAAAAAACTGGATGCACGAGATGGAAGGTTCTTTTATGAGAAACGGCCTCATAAAATTTTCCCTTCTTGCTATATTCTAAATCACTAAAAAGGGTCTACAAAGTTGTTATTGAATTTCTTGGAAAACTTATAAGAAACCACATTTATTTGGGGTTGCAGGAGGAAATAGGATTGATCAAGGGGTAATATCAATATCTCAAGTTCCAAAGTTAAGTCAGAGAAAAGATGTAAAAGTACCAACTTGTATTCCACCTCAAGATGGCCTGAGAATTAACACAACCGTGACGATTTCTGGACAAAGTGAAGATAATCTAGAATCTGCTATACTAGAAAAGAAATCAAATTTTCAAATGAACTACTCAAAGTTACAAAAAATGTACAAACTTCTGTCCCTCAAAATTGCACAAACAACAACCAAAAACGCAATTAATTAAGGACAACCTGATTGACAACACTACAAGTGAGCTTAATTAAGGTAATATTTTCTCAGTTAACTCCTTTGTTGCATTTTGATTTAATTTACAACATTGAATTTTTTGCTTTGGAAAATTACTTTGATTTGAATTCCCACTTTAGATTCTTAATTTACTCTACAATAACCTCCGAGTATTTTTGCTACATTAGTTGCATCATGAAAGTTTTAGATTGGAATTAATGTTCGTGGTTTTGGAAACGAATATACTAGGAATCATCTAAACATGCTCATTAGATCCTAGAGTTCATACATCATATTCTTGTTTAAAACAAAACAAACAAACAAACAAAAAACAACTTAGAAGAATGCAATACGCTATGGCTAGATTTAAATACTCAAATGTCATCTTTTGTAACCCAATTGGTCTCTATGGTGGTTTATGCTTGATATGAAAGGACAATATTAACCTTCAAATTATTGACATGAAATCCAATATTATTAACTGAAATTCGGTTTTAGAAATAATGCTAGACTGATATCTTGTATGTGTGGAACTCTTAATAATATTGATAGTGCAAACCAATGGAACTATCTCATAAGTATTAGAGGGCCTCGTAAAAACCCTTGGGAGGTTACAGGATACCTAAACTTCATTCTGGATAGACATGAGAAAGAAAGTGATAATGTCCCTACTCAAATTGATCTTGATGTTGTCAACAACAACTAAAATAACTTTGGTTTACACAATATGCCTTATATTGGTAACCCTTATACTTCGACAAATAGAAGAAGTGACATCCAAGTCATATTGAAAAGACTGGATAGAGATCTTGTTGATCTAGATTGGTTTAATAATTATCCTAATGCTGCTTTATACCACCTGACTACCATTGGTAGTGATCACTGCCTCACAATCCTTGCGAGCGAAATGGGAGCAGCTTAAACCATAAAAACGGGGTTGTGGGAGAATGGTTTAATCATTTGGGAGAGTAACTTCCTGGGCTCTCCGGTTGGGTGATCGGAACTTACAGTTGATTAGGAAGGATAACTTAGTCACAGCCTTCTATGAAGATCATGGTTCTCCTTCGATCCACCACTACGAACTACGTTTTGAGATGCACTGCCTCCAATACTGATGCGACACCTGTAGTAGGACAGAGGATTGATAGAGATGTCCGTAGACCGCTATAAATCGCATCTCTCTTTACAGTTAGGAGTTGCGGGACTTGAAGAAATAAAATATATAGATTTAGGGGCACGGAACTTTTTCATTTCCCAGAGCAGAAGAAAGCCGAAAAAAAAGAGATGTATGGGGTATTTGCAGTCGTTTCCAACTTTTGTTCCCATACCAAGGGCAGGTTCTTACGCATTACTCGCCCATTTGACACTGGTGCATAACAATAAATAGGGAACCGATGAATACACCAGCTACGACTATGAAGGAATTAGAAGCATATCCAAAAATAGACTACCAGCAACTTCGGCTGTTAAATCTCATGCAAGTGCAGGTTTTATTGGCTGCAAGCAGAACTGTTTACACCTTATCCAAATCGGAAGCTAATCCACCAGATCCTTCCCAGGAATCTGAACATCCCTCTTTTACTCCTTACGTCGTTACCCGAATTCGCGCAAGTGTGTCCACCTCTAAAGAACTAAACATTGTTAAGAAACCTTTTTGAGTGAACAAAACTTGGTTCAGGGATAAAGTTGTGCTGAGAACATTAAAGATAGTTGGAACTGTCATGTCCCTGGCTCTACTTCTTTCAAGCTTACTAGAGGCCTTCTAGATGCAAAGCATGTCCTTAGAGATAAGAATTATCATCATTTTCGTAACAAAAATACCAATATAGCCGACACTGGATCCCAACTTGCTTCCTTGACTAGGGATAATGCCAGAAAAAAAATGCTGATAGAATAAAAGAGACAAATAAAATCCTAAATTCTGGTATGATGCATAAGAGGATTTCTGGAAACATATAGGTCTATATATGTGACTAAATGATAGGAATATAACATACTTCCATCATAAGGATAATATCAGAAAGAAAAGAACTCAAACGAATCTCTTCATAATAATCTTGGTATTTGGTTGACTGATAGGTAGAATATAGATAGTGAGCTTCTGAAACATTTCAGTAATGTGAGTAAAACAACAAACCCTAATATCCCTAATGTGTTCTTGAACAATGTAAATGCTACTATTACTAATGCTGATAATATGATGTTAACTGCTATTCTCATTATAAGGAAATCAAGAAAACTGTTTTTGATATTAAACCATGGAAAACACCTAGTCCAGATAGATTTCCACTTAGTTTTTACCGGCTTATGCGGGATACTGTTGGACCAAATATTATGAAAATGGTCAAGTATTTCTTTCATTCTCATCACATACTTAAGCAACTGAATCATAATTCCACTGTTCTCATTCCTAAGTATAATTGTCCCAAAGTTGTTGATTTTAGGCCAATTATTATTTGGAATGTCTCATATAAAATTATTTCTAAATTGTTGGCCTTTAGGTTGAAGTTTGTTCTGCATAAAGTCATTAGTCCATCTCAACCTCAATGTTGATTAGAAGAAATTTTGGAAGTTAAAGCTCCCTCATAGGATTCAATATTTTATGTGAAAATTTGTTCATCATTGTTTCCCTACCTGTACTAGTATGGCTAGATTTAATGCTCTGATTGATACTACTTGCCAAATTTGTAATAATGGTCAGGACCATCCTCAACATTTATTTCTTCAACGCACTTTGCTCAGAGAGTTTGGAATGCAGTTGACTCTCATATCCTAAGTCAGCTCCAGAATGTTAACTTTCATTCTTGGATGTTAAACTTGTTTGACAAAAACTTTACAAATAATCTTCTGGATGTGCAAGTATTTCAAAATATCAGTTTTACCATCTGGTATCTCTGGAAATGAGGTGTAGTATAGTATTTGAGAATATTTAGGGGAATGTAAAATATAATATCTAGAAATATAACATGTCACTTGCAGGAATGGAAGCTTAACATTACTAACCCTGATGCCTCAGCATCTATTTCATCTTCTTGCATAGCTAGATGGACCCCTTCTGAATCTTGCAGAAGATTAACTTTGATGCATATTTTATTGATTCACACATTGTCTCAGGACTGAGTCTAACCTATAGAAATGTTTCAGGTGATTGCAGTGGAGTCCGTGGAAGATCAACTCAAGCACTAGATCTTGAACAGGATGAAGCAATGGCACTAGTAAAAGCAGTTTTGTGGGCTAGAGAAATGTGATGGAGAAATATTCACCTAAAAGGGGACTACATCAATGTCATCGACGCTTTAAATGGAAGAGATATAGCAGTAAAATGGACAACTAGTAATGTAATAAAAGATGTTATGAATATATTTAGCTCATTTGATTTCTTGATTTGGACTTATATACAAAGAGATGCTAATCACATAGCAGACTTTATTGCAAAATCTGTAAGATCTCATCATTCTGGTTTTAGTTGGAGTCGAAACTGGTCAAGCTGGATCGAGTTACTGTTGCAACTTGACTGTGACAATTTGTAGATTTTTCTTATTATCAATCTATCATCTTTCCTATCAAAAAAGAAAAACACCAATTAAGATAGTTCGTGTATCTCCAACGAAGATCTCTGAAGCTTATTCACCGATTAACATAAGAAAAATGGTACTCCCTTTGTTTCAAAATTTATATCTTATATACCATTTTTGTTTGTTCCAAAATTATGTCATACTTCTGTTTATAATCATACCTTTTCAATAAACTCTCAAATATATCCATATTTTTTTTTTATTAAAAATATAATTTCAATAAGATTTTATTTAAAATCATTACAAATATATATTTAAATAGGAAATAAATATGATTAATATCTTTATTATTTTATCTTCACTACTTTCAAAAAACAACTATAGTAAATAAATAAGAGTATCCTAGGAAATTCCATGATCTCGTTAATATTTTGACTTTATCAAAACGGACTAAAACTTTGAAACGGAGGGAGTAAAAAAAAAACTGACATTGAAAAACCATTTAATTACTAACTAACACAGAAAATAAGTCATCCATCTGCATTTTTAGTTGTCATATTTCACTAAATCAGGTAATTAAATACAAACACGCATTCGTAAAATAACACATACACACACCAAAAAAAAAAATATCTAACACCAGTTTCATCAGCACTCCATCGATCAAGAACATTACGAGAATTTTGTGCAGCAACAACAATCGTTTTTTTTTCTTTTTTTATACATCCTTGATTTGGTTTTTCGCTGCTCCCATTAGCCAAGTATTCATAATCGTATTTTACAAAGAAATTTCATCATGTCATTACATTCAGCAAGTCATTAAGCTCCTCCAAATCTAGTTCTTTTACTAATATTATGGCCTTCTTTAACTTTGGTGTTCTTCAAATTTTAAACTTATACATGGTTTGTATCTCTTTCATATCCTCTCAAATTCATGTTCTTAATTTATTTTATGCTTTTGTTCCCCATTTCTAATTTTCTTTTGCTATAAACTTCGAAGTATGAAGTTGTATGGTCTTTATTTGTTTTCATCACGTATTTCATTTTGAAGCACATATTGTTATGATGTCTTCTTAAATTGCACTAGATTTTGAGTAGCACTCTCAACCACAATTACGTTTCTTAAAATCCATTTCGATATATCCTTACTGAATTGCAAAATCATAGCAAATGCTCAAGAATTCTTCTACATTCCCACATAAGTAACACCTTGAAGGTTATGCTTCTTTTAAATTTAAAAAATACTAGAAGTAGTTGGGTGCAAACAATACTTCCATAATATCAAAATCCAAGATAGAATATGACACTGTGTCCAAATTACTCGAATTCCTGACCTGACTGAGAATTTATCAGTCATTGATCCACTCCAAATTCTCTTATTCACACTTCAAATTTTAAACAGGTAGTAATTCATTTGCATAAAAAAAAATTAACAATTCGTCAGAAATTAACCATTCTCCATCCATCTGCAACCTTCATCATATGATTTTGGAAGATATACTTATTGTTTGGATACAACTCACATAATGGTTGATCCTTCACCCAAGCATCATATCGACCTAAAATGCTACCACCATCTCAAACCAGCCATCTTGTACAATGCTTCAAATCCCGCAGTACCCACTTCATCCCTAACCATGTTGATGAATGTTTATGATAAGTTATCCGCTCGCCAGTTCTAGCAGCAAACTTTACCCTTACAAACTGAGCCACTCTTCATCAGAATTTTGAATTCTCCATAACAACTTCATCAACAAAGCTTGATTAATGACAAATAACCATTAAATTCCTAAACCTCATTCCCTAATCTGAGAGCATGCTTTATTTCATCTCAAAATCACCAATTTCCTAACTGAAATATCCCCAGACAAAAGAAAATTCCCGATTCTTCTTTCACAAGTCTTAACCACGCTCACATAAAACTGGCTTAAGAGTATTGAACTGTCTTGAAATGCTAATAACTTTCCCTTATAACCGGCAAACTTGTTCGGCATCATCTCCATAAAAGCCAACACATGACAAGTTTTAACACCTCCATGCTTCAATATTATCCTCAAATACTTATCAGGAAAATGTAAAAGTGACATATGAACTCTGCAACAATCTGATTTCTTCTCATATCAGTTACACCCATCCATATAGAACTTGCTTTTCATCTGATTCACCACTTGTCCTAAAAACATTTGATAATCCGGTCTTTACAACATTCGAATTTCTCTTATAACCGTTGAAGAACAGAAATACATCGTCAGCAAAGAAAGTGTGTGTAGGCCGCAATGGGCCACCGACACAAGTAGACAGGAAGCTTTTCCAGATGACGAACCTGGGCTGCTGGGCATGAGACGCGGGTGTATACTTTGGACAACATCTCAATGTCAGACCCACAATACTGTACTTGTCAAACTCCATATTCCATCAGTTTAAGGAATCTCACGAGTAAGAAATTTATGATCAGATTTTCTCCACCTCACGGTCGTCTCAGTCTCATTTGGCATTATTATCTTTTCTGATTTCCAGTCTTTTTTTTTTTTTTTTTTT